>NC_091127.1:157760021-157845021 GCF_040183065.1 Periplaneta americana | reverse complement strand
TTGTTGTTCGTAATAGTCCAAGTAAATTGTCATTGTCGTCGGTGGAGTGCTATAACGAATACTGTGTTGAGTGAAAAGGAATTATTGTTGGAAGAATAAAATCCTATTGTTGAGTTGAAAAAAATTTACAATATTATATTATATTATATTATATTATACTATATTATATTATATAAAAAGTGCGTTCATAACGGATGTACTCCGATAAGAAAGTTTTTAATTTGTTGTGGGGGCTCTTGAATCTCAGAAGCAACAACTTTACAACAGCACAACATAATCTGCTAGGCTCATTACCCAATTTGTTTTGCATTGCATTTATTGCATATATAGTCTATTTTATGTATTTTAACACGATTCAATTGAGCATAGTTAAAATTTGAATTATAAAATAATGGATTGCTAAGCTAACGTACTATTACTGCATACTAAATCAATACACTCTCGTTGTTCATTAATTCTCTGACATTAAAATGCGTGTGTACATAAATATTATTTTAAGAAATACAGAAAACGAATGTACAAAAAAGCCTATCAAATTTTCTGTGCATAGGAATAGTTTAATAGCTTTCGATTGTTGCTCTCCAAGGCCCCTTATAGACGAAGTCATTTGTTATTTGATTGAACCGTCTTATTTTAATTTTGAAACTCATTTATCTCATTAAATATCAGTCCTATCAAAATTTTGTAAAGAATAAAACTTATCGGAAATCATTTTTAAAGAAACTTTTGTTGTGTAACATTTTTCACAAGAATCAATAATAAGCGAGATATTTCGATTTATTTAATTCAGGCTCCCTTATAACCCCCCTTTTAAATAAAGTATTTTGAATGCCATATAGCCTAAAATCTAAGTTACAACGAACTTAATTTATATTCCAATTTTCATATAAATCGGTTCAGTCATTATCGCGTGAAAAGGTAACAAACATATAGACAGACATACAAACAAAAATGTCAAAAATGCGATTTTCAGTTTCAGGGTGGTTAATTATATATGTTAGGACCAATTATTTTTGGAAAATCGAAAATTACCAGAAACATTTCGGCTACAGATTTATTATTAGTATAGATTAATCATACATTGTACGGGAAAAATCTTCTTGCACGGAAGCATGATGTTATCGTTCTCTTGTTGTTCAGTGCACTGGCCGAAGACAGATTTTGAACCTCATAAGCAGGGAAAGGGATTTGGAGTATTATAAAGAATGGTGAAACGTAGTATAGATATTCGTAGCTCAGTGACTGTCAAGCGAGCTGCGTCACGACGCATGGGCGAGTACAGTTCACTTCACACAAACTTACACGCAACGTCTGTAGATATATTTCAGAATAAACAAATGGAATAGTTAATGACATATAGTGACCTACATACATAATCTGCATTTCTTTTTGAACTACATGTGCTTTTCTTCGCAACGCACAAGACACCAATAAACAACATTACAAATATACATAATTAAATATGAACCTCTGCATCTTCGCGTGTCAGTGGACATATTGATGTTGATAGACAGTTGTCTTCTGTATGGAACTCGCCTCTGAATATGTAGATCCAAACGAAATGGCATTTTCAATTAATGTTATGTCTTGTTAAAATAAATTGTAAATATTATTTTCAAATTTTCAAAATACAACTTTGCTCTGTTGCAAGGAAGGAAATTTTGTAACATGGAAAAACTCCGCTCTCCATCTGCAGAGACAATTAGAGAGTACTTGAAACAAGATACGTCAATTAAATTCACATGTTGAATGACGTCATTGGGACACGTCTTTGTTAGTACATCTGAAATCCGACTAAGAATATCGTATCCATCATTTTTAATCAAAACTTTGTTCACTTTTTCACCAACACGTTTTCCTATTTCACCTTCTACTGCACTCAGTTTATTTACAATAGTCCTCATAATATTTATTTGCTCAACTAGTTCTACTCCAGACTTTCCTAATTGAATAATGGCATCCGGTAAATATCCAAAATTTGACTTAATATCCGTGACTTCTTTCTCGATTGTTTCATCATTTAGCAGTTCCTGGCGTATTTGAATCGCAGCCGCGTCATGGGTATCGAAAGACTGGACCACTTTCTTCACAGATTGGAGGTGGCGTGCGTAATAATTGCAAGCTTCTAACCATGACCCCCATCTCGTAGGAACTGGACATGGGGGAAGCGACAATTTAGGGAATTGTTTCCTGAATTTTGATACTTGATCTGGAGGTTTTACAAATATAGTCTTTCAATACTGTATTGTTAGTTGGTTTCACTTTCGGCATTGTACCAGCACTTCACTACTCTGAACTGCAAACCTGCATGTTGAAGTTCTTATGCGACAACTGTCCCGTTCACCTGTTGTTGACGTGTAGAGACCTGCGAGTATGTCATGGAGGGGAGGACTTGGTATAAAGGGTTGTAAACAAATGACTGTGTAGATGCCAATACTAGCTTTTACTACTCCAAATTCCGTTCCCTACTCATAAGTGACACCAATAAGGTATCACGTATGAGGAACCTAAGTCAGGAGATAATGTGATAGGGTGGTCGGTTCCTTTCTCCCTCAATTGGATACATTGCTGACTAGTAACATATTACACTAATCAGACTTCAGAAGTATACAAACAATAAATTGTTCTTCCTCTCTCACATATCAAGTGAGATGTACTGCCTGATAATAATAAATGTACATATTATCAGCTACAACTTTAATCAGAGGTAATCGTTCTCGTATGTATATGGAAAGGTTATTATTATTAGAAATACCCAAATAAACCAAGCATTAATCTTAAAAGTTTACACATCTATTGTAAATTCTAGGTGTAGACATATAGTTTTTCAACATTTTAGTAAAATAGAAACAAATAATGAGTAATAATCGTATTTATTTATCTTCGGCGAAAATTAAATATCTATTTCATAATTTTACCCTAGCTCTTTGCATGATCTGTTTTGTTGATAGTTCTATTCTGAAGGCGGCACAAACAGCCTTGAAAATCAGAATCGAATGGTAAGCAAGAATATTTAGATATCTTCCCTGAAGAAATAATTTTTGTTTCGATAAGAGGTATGCTACTGCGTTTGTTATTTTATCTACAGTAATCTCATTAGAGAGTCTTGATTTATCTAGAGAAAATCAAAACTCTAGTGGAATTTAATTGGGTATTACGCGATTAGGGGAAAGTATATAAATATTAAAAGAAATAAAGTATTCAAATACATAATTTCAAGGGAAAAATTGTTCCGGGGCCGGGTATCGATCCAGAGACCTCTGGTTGAACTTACCAGCGCTCTACCAAATGAGCTACCCGGGAACTCCACCCGACACCGTCTCAACTTTTCCCGGGATTGATACCCGCCCCGGAATAATTTTTCCCTTGAAATTATTCAAATCTGCTTTACAGGGAGCTTTACCTGAAAGACTAGATTTGCATATTCAAATACAATTAAATATTAATAAATCGACTTGCCAAACTGTCTTAAAATGTATTATTGTACCATCTCATTATTACAAATATTCCGCTAGATGGCAGTAGTGTGTTATGAAATGATGAACTCTCCTCTTGTTACCAGTTGTGCCAACTATACAATCTTCATTGAACTCAATGGCTGATTACTAGTCAAGAAGACTTTGTTGATTCAGTTTTATTTTTATTAAACCAGTCGCATTCCACTTCAGTTGTTGTTGTTTAGTCAGCTGTCCGTAGACAGGTCTGAACCTCACACGTGATACCTACATGGCACCACTTATGAGGCAATTAGGGCAGGAGATAATGAGGTAGGGTGGCCAGTTCCTTTCCCCCTCCATTGCATACATCGTTGATTATAGCTACATATTACACTAGTCAGACTTCAGATGCATACAAATTGTTCTTCCTCTGACATATATCGTCAAATGAGATGTACTGCCTGATAATAGATGTACATATCAGGCACAAACTTAATCAAAGGCTCCACTTCAATTTATCAATATATATATTAAACAATCTCTGATGCGGAATATCCATAATCTCATACAGCAGAAGCTGTAACATAACCTAAATACAGACGTGGACAAATTATTAACAAAATTGACGATTTTTATGATAATTCTGTTTACAAAATTTGACTTTTCAATTTAGACTACAGTTGGCAATTTTGCATATTTCTATCATTACAATAGATAGAAATATGCAAAAATATCAACTGTAGTTTAAATTGAAGAGTCAAATTTTGTAAACATATATAATAAAAATCTTCATATTTTGCTAATAATTTGTAAATATGCAAAAGTGTCAACTGCAGTTTAAATTGAAGTGTCAAATTTTGTAAAAATATAAATTAAAAATCTTCAGTTTTGCTAATAATTTGGAAATATCCAAAATGTAAACTGTATTCTAAATTGAAGAGTCAAATTTTGTAAAAATATATAATAAAAATCTTCAGTTTTGCTAATAATTTGTAAATATGCAAAAATATCAAATGTAGTCCAAATTGAAGAGTCAAATTTTGTAAAAAAATGCAATACAAATCTTCAATTTTGCTAATAATTTCGAAATACGCAAAAATGTCAACTGTAGTCTAAGCTGAAGAATCATATTTTGTAAAAACATGTAATAAAAATGTTCAATTTTGCTAATAATTTGTCCACATCTGTAATATAAACAAAATAAATGATAGAAAAGTTTTAATTAAGGATGATGAAATAAACATAAATCACTTTAAAAGTACAATTATTGAAAGTAAATTATTATCAAACAAGGAAACAAATGTTAGGAAAGTGAAAAAAAAAAACAAATGCTAGGGAGGTAATAAAAATTGTAGGATAAACTCCCGTGATTGGTTGAAATACGTCGTTTCGTACCGTTTTATTGGTCAAAAATAATATGCCGTAGTAAAATTGTAATATCACCACGGCATGGCGCGTCCTCAGGTTGCGGATAGAGGAGACGGCCTCCAGATATGGAGGGTAGCTGCGAATATATTGAATAAGCAGTCGTGGACAGCCGATAAGGGGTGGTCCTCCAGCTTGGGGGTTGGGCGAAGGGCTAACAACCCATCACCGTAAAAAACAGCTTGTTACGAATTCCTACAGTAAGCCTCGGAATAGGACACAAACGGTTAGGGAAAACACGGAAATTTTACTTGAAGCAAGTAAAGCGATCGGTTTGGAAGTAAATCCCGAAAAGACAAAGTATATGATTATGTCTCGTGACGGGAATATTGTACGAAATGGAAATATAAATATTGGAGATTTATCCTTCGAAGAGGTGGAAAAATTCAAATATCTTGGAGCAACAGTAACAAATATAAATGACACTCGGGAGGAAATTAAACGCAGAATAAATATGGGAAATGCGTGTTATTATTCGGTTGAGAAGCTCTTATCATCCAGTCTGCTGTCCAAAAATCTGAAAGTTAGAATTTATAAAACAGTTATATTACCGGTTCTTCTATATGGCTGTGAAACTTGGACTCTCACTCTGAGAGAGGAACATAGGTTAAGGGTGTTTGAGAATAAGGTGCTTAGGAAAATATTTGGGGCTAAGCGGGATGAAGTTACAGGAGAATGGAGAAAGTTACACAACACAGAACTGCACGCATTGTATTCTTCACCTGACATAATTAGGAACTTGAAATCCAGACGTTTGAGATGGGCAGGGCATGTAGCACGTATGGGCGAATCCAGAAATGCATATAGAGTGTTAGTTGGGAGACCGGAGGGAAAAAGACCTTTAGGGAGGCCGAGACGTAGATGGGAGGATAATATTAAAATGGATTTGAGGGAGGTGGGGTATGATGATAGAGACTGGCTTAATCTTGCACAGGATAGGGACCGATGGCGGGCTTATGTGAGGGCGGCAATGAACCTTCGGGTTCCTTAAAAGCCATTTGTAAGTAAGTAAGTAAGTAAAATTGTAATAGTTACTTAAAACAAGAAATCAGGAAAAAGTCCTGCTTTAATTTGGAGAAAATTTATATTATTTCTTGTCATTTCCATATTTCCAGTTAAATTGACTAGTGTATATTGACTATAAATAAAACACGTCGAATAGTTTAGGTTAAGTCGCTCTATAGAAATGAACGGCAAACCAAAAAACCAATATTTCAATATCATAAGTACTGAAAATGTGTATTTGCTTGAAAATCTGCAACTATGTTTTCTGTAGCATCACAAGACTCTCTTTTTGTAATTCATATACTAAAAAGGAAGGACGGGGAAAGAGAAACTTGAAAAAGAAAATAAGGAAAAATAAAATAATTGAATCTTATTTTGAACTTAAGGGAGAAATTAAGAAAGAAAAGACATCACTTACAATTTTCTGGATTCAAACCCGAGTCTGTGGTCCCAGGTGTAGGAAACCGACGTCCTCGTCGTTCGGATAAATTTATACCGCATTTCATTACTAGGTAATGTTAATTAACTGTGTAAAGAGCAAGCCTCATTGAACGCAGCATATGAGGAAGCCTTTGTATTTGAATAAAATGTACATATTTCGCGATTCACAGCGACTTCATATCCAGCGCAGGCAGGTTGCATGGTGGCTGTCAACATTATAATTAATTGGCCCCATATACTGCGGCACTTGTTGCTTCGTGCAAGTCAGAAAAATTGTTCTCTCGTTTCCAGCTTCAATTTTTAATGCTGGATAGAGTTATTGAAGCGCAACGTTCAAATCTGACGATAGTCTGAATTATTGTAGACAGTAAATCTTCTCAAAGGACAATTGGCTGCAGATCTACATGTTAACTTGTGCGCGAAGAGTCCATTGTGTCTGGCTTGTCCATTTGTAAGTTGGGGAAAGCTCACACATTGGGATTTGTATGGAATTCGATGTTTAGATTTCAACAAAGTTTCCATATGACTGGGCTTCCACAACACAAGTAAACAGTGTTATATGAAGTGACGCATACTTTTCGTTATATATTTTACAGAGTAACTAAAATGCCGCTATTTTAAACAACGTTGTGGCATGTGAATTGTTTGCAGTCATTTTTGTATTCAGTTTGTCCTCTATTAGGACAAGAATTAGGCCTGTATTAGTAAAATGTATGTAATGTAATAGTATCAAGGCTTGCTCACAATTCGAAAATAATTCATGTAGAGATTAATCACAGATAATTCTGTAGAACCAAAAAATTAATCTCTACATAGATTATCCGCCTAACAGTACATATACAGTAAAACCCCGATTATCCGTCTCTCTATTAACCGATTGCGGATTATCCGACTTTCCTTCTCTCGCGGGGACTTTTTTTGTGATACAGAAATATATGAAGTGCTTTACATTATTAGCATGTAATTTTTTTTTTCTAGAGAAAGCTATTACAAGACTTTACCTTTAATGTTCTAATGTTCGAGTTGTCGTACTGTACAACTTCTATATAAAATGTCTTCTTGGAATATCAAAATAAATCGTGTTATTCTAAGAATAAAAAGTGCAAATAACAGAGTGGTTTGGGAAATGAGAAACTGTGGCTCATCTTAGAATACGAGATTGGAGTCACAGCTGTGTGCAATATGTAGCTAATCGGCGATGTATGCATTGGTGCGAAGGAACTGGCCACCCTACCCCATTATCTCTTGGCTTAGTTGCTGCATGAGTGATGCCTTATTGGTGTCACTTATGAGGTTCAAACTGTCTTGGGGCAGTTGACTAAACAATCGTGTGCAATTTTATAAAAATCAGGGATAAAGTGTACTAAACGACACGAGACCTCCACTATCCCCATCTTACCACAGACAGCCACTACTTGGAGTTTCCTTGCCCCTTAAAAACTAATTTTAACAACCAGACTTAAATCAGTGAGCTCTGATCCACTACCTAGCTTGTTGAATACAAGGCCGTAGAGGAAATACGAAAAAGTAAGCATTATTCACTAAATTTACGAAAATCTTTTATGGTATGGATTATCCGATTTTTTCGATTAACCGTTCAGCCTACCCCCTTCATTACCACGGATAATAGAGATTCTACTGTACTGTAACTCTACCAGATTAAATAAATAAATAAATAAATAAGTATGTAAGTAAGTATGTAAGTAAATAAATAAGTAAGTAAATAAGTAAGTAAATAAATAAATAAGTAAGTAAGTAAATAAGTAAGTAAATAAATAAATAAGTGAGTAAGTAAATAAGTAAATGAGTAATTAAATAAGTAAATAAATAAATAAATAATTAAATAAATAAGTAAATAAAGAAGTAAATAAATAAATAAGTGAGTAAGTAAATAAATAAGTAAATAAATAAATAAATAATTAAATAAATAAGTAAATAAGTACTTAAAGAAGAAAATAAATAAATGAGTAAGTAAATAAATAAGTAAATAAATAAGTAAATAATTAAATAAATAAGTAAATAAGTAAATAAAGAAGCAAATAAATAAATGAGTAAGTAAATAAATAAGTAAATGAGTAAGTAAATAAGTGAGTGAGTGAGTGAGTGAGTGAGTAAATAAGTGAATGAATGAATGAATGAATGAATGAATGAATGAATGAATGAATGAATGAATGAATATTGTAGAATTTCCGGCCTCCAAGTCACTGGATTGAGTGCGTTTCTTGTATTAGTATTAGTATTTATTTATTTAACCTGGTAGAGATAAGGCCATCAGGCCTTCTCTGCCCCTCTACCAGGGGATTACAACTATAGCATGAACAAGAACAATAAAATTACAATTAATATTAAATTTACAATTACAATTACAATAAAAATTAAAATACGACAAGAATACCTGATTAATGCAAGCTAGACATTTTATCATAGAAGTTAAGAACAAAAAATATTTTGTATTTACTGAATTACAAATTAAACCTACAATAACAAAATTCTATAGTGATGAAATTACCGGATATTGAAATATTTTGTGATAGATTAAGAAGAAGATTATTTACAAGAAACCATGTCTGAACGAGTCTCAATTACTGACCAAGTGCCTAGTAAGTTTGCGTTTGAATTCAATTTTATTTCGACAGTCCCTGATGCTAGCAGGTAACGAATTCCAGAGTCTTGGCAGGGCTATTGTGAAAGAGGATGAGTATGAGGAGGTGGGATGGGATGGTATTGCTAGTATTGTTTCATGGTGTGGGGACTGTTGACTTAAAAAAAATATAGGCCTATAATATGTCAATTTAATTATTCGAACACGGAGTAAGCCCACTAAGGGAAAATAACCAAATGGGAAGGATTCGATCCGACGCGGTGGGTTGAACTTCGGCGTAGCTCAGTGGTTAGAACGCCCAGTGTGTAGAACTGGGAGACGCAGGTTAGATCCTCGGCGCCGGAACGAATTTTTCTTCGTTATTAAATGTTAAAATAATCTTATTATTACGTATCTTGAATACACTGATTCTAAAATGTAAACGAGAAGATTACTCAAACGTGTCTTAATTAGCTAGTTGTTAGTGCCAATTTCACCATCATGTTACTAATACACAATTAAATAATTGTAATTTAACTTAAATACTAAAGTTTAAACATATTTAATTCGTTTGCATTTCACCAAACTAATACGCACTTAAAATACAGTCCGTTAATTTAATTACCACCCTGTTCTCTTCAGTTAAGGAATCGCACCTTATCTTTCTGGAGATTCCAGTGCTTCTTCTTCCGTTCGTAATACCACCTGTGGCTGTTTTTTACGATCCTGCCTTTTGTCATATGTGAGACATGATCATGTCAACCGCCGTGGAATAACAGTTAGCAGGTGTGACAGTGAAACGAGCGGACCGAGGTTTATTAGGGTAAGTCACCTGGTTGAGATTTTTTCCGAGGTTTTCCCTCAACCGATCGAAGCAGAACTGTTGGATAATATATAGCGTTGGATCAGGGTGAGCAGGCAAAAGCGCCTATATTCTGAGTACCCAGGTAGCTCGACGAGGTCCACACCTGTGGAGTAACGGTCAGCACGTCTGGCCGCGAAACCAGGTGGCCCGGGTTCGAATCCCGGTCGTGGCAAGTTACCTGGTTGAGGTTTTTTCCGGGGTTTTTCCTCAACCCACTAGGAGCAAATGCTGGGTAACTTTCGGTGGTGGACCCCGGACTCATTTCACCGGCATTATCACCTTCATTTCATTCAGACGCTAAATAACCTTAGATGTTGATACAGCGTCGTAAAATAACCCAATAAAAAAAAGCTCGACTAGCCTCATTCATTCATTGTTTCTACCCAAGAGCAGGTACTGCACTGCAAACACAGCATTCTCCAATATTCCTTACTTTCTGCTTTCCTCATCGAATCCTAATACGATCCATATATGAAGAGTCCACTGCAAGAATGATGGACATCATTTTTCAGGAGAAGCAATTGAAAGTTTGAAATGCTTGGCGCTCAAAGCTTAACTGTGATTTTCCGATCATTACTGGACAATGACTATCAGTGTTAATGCCATATAACTCTCTATGTACATTCTATATGTCTTAAGCTATGCATTGACAATCTTGGTTCATTTTCGACAAGAAAGTGACATCCATCATTCTTGCAATGGACTCTTCATATCTTAATGTTGTCTATCATCTGATATCTTTTTCTGCTCAGAACTTTTCTCTTATTCACCATTCCTTCAGTAAGCAGTTTCTTCTTAACCAGTGACCCAGTCAATTTATTTTCCTCTTCCTGATCAGTTTCAGTATTATTCTTTCTTCACCCACTCTTTTTAGCACAGCTTCATATATTTTCTTTGTCCATTTATCACATTCCATTCTTCTGCATACAGCACTAAAAAGCACTAATGATTTTGAAACTAAACTACATAGATCGAGATTTTGTCTCTGTTTCGAGCGCACCACAATCTGAAAGTTTGTTGTGATTGTCGGCAGAATTGGTGATAGAAAAATAGATTTTACCGTGATAGGTCAAGGATTCTTCATGGCATCTCCTTACATTTTGGGAAAACCCCGAAACAAACGTAACCGGACGATCAACACAAGCGAGATTCGAAATCACGCCCGAACGAGTCGAACTCGCTACCTTCTGAATTACTCAGATAATTACTTCCTGATTTACATTATCAGGACGTTCCCGCCTCCGCAGTAAATGTTCCAGTCCTACTTTGCAGTAATTTGTTGGAATCCAAAAACTCCTATTTTTAGTACCGAGTCAGTATTACAGAAGCTTGTACAAAATATTGCGACATCTCTGCTTCTATTCATCCGGCTCTTCATTAAACTTTCAGTGGCTATTTGCGTACTCTTTAAATTGGCGTCAGAGACAGAAATAAATTATTATGATTTGCGGTTGTCAGACAGTCTGTTACCTGCTATTGACAGGCGGGATATATCTCGTAACTTTGAAATAAACGTCATTATTCATTATTAAGTACCTCGCAGTCCAATCATTGCCACTGGGTTGAGCACTCCGTCATTTCTGTACGTGTTTTGTTCCTTGCAATTTTTATACTTTTTGTATACGAGTCATGACCTATGTACTATACATATAATCATAAAACTAAATTCATGAAGTAGTTCTAGGAAAAGTAGCATCCAAGCAAACAAGAGGATGACAAAATTATACAATGTAAACTGAATTATTTGTGATTCAACAAATCTTCTCATGAATTTATGAGCTGTAATAGGTAGTTATTTATGCAGCAAGTGGACAGTCTTGATGATTATGGGATGAGTGAATGTTTGACGCTCGAACGATAGTGAGTACGACAATTTTCACGAGTGTCATAAATACGATTATCCAAGAGTTGGATACAACACTTTATGGCATCTTAGCATTATAAATTGTAAGAAATAAATTGAATCGGTCATTGCAGAAAGGGGATAAGTCATAAAATCTTACTTTTGAGATAATCAATAAAAACTGTTTTCTTCTTCCAATACTGATGTAATCATTATAAATATTTTTTCTTACTTTGTTTATGAATAGTGAAGTACAATACATCATGTTAGACATCTGACATCTCAAACACTTTTGTTTAAAGTTGTTTAATCCAATCATGACTTATCTATCCCCTTTCTGCAAGGAATTGTTAATTATAAAATATATATATACATATATATATACATAATTTTCAATTTTGGACTAATGTAATATTTGAAAACAAACTAACTGTTAATAATTACAATGATAACGATGTTTTTGTGTGTAATTACTACATTACTGTCACCATTTACACAATTATTTTTGCATTTTAATCATCATTCCTACTACAGAAATGTACCAATATGTGATTTTATATCACAGTTTTAAATAAAAACTCTACTTTTAAACTAATACTTAAAAACTGCATATAGGAGAGCACAATAAAAATACACTAAAACACTACACAAAATCATTTGTTTCAATTTTACAGTGTATTGTTAGACGTTGGAAGCCACATCGTCTGTAGATTCCTTGTCACAAGATGGCCAGTTCAGGATCTCTTCGTAAAAGGAAATATGTTCCAATGGAATGTATTGCCTCACTTTCGATACGTCTCCAGGTTTTTTTTTTTTCGTATTAATGGGAATTTTCCATTTGTATGCTTTGTATAGCCATTACTATGCGTCCAGAACCTGGTTTTTTTCATACAGAATCTGTGTTTCCTCATTTCATTACCAATGAACAAACTGGCAATCACACATCCTGGATCATCTTTAGAGTAAACAAATTCACTGAATTGTGCTGAAGAAAATATGTTCTTATCTTTCCCTTTCTTCCTCGGTGTGTCTAATGAGCAGGTGGTTTTCTTGTAATACTCTGGCCACCAGTATTTAAAATTCAAGATATCATCAGTAGTAACTGATTCTACAGAAAATCTGTTGTTTATGTTTGCCTGGTGGATCAAGGTATTGTATTGGTCTGGCACATACTGTATACCCTGTCTGTCTTCCTTAGTTAGCGCTTCACTACACCAAAGTTGCGGTCACAGGGAAGAAATGAATGACCTCGTTGTGGAAAATAATGAATGATTTTGTTAAATCTCCCCATTTGGGTCAGTGCAAGCAACAATTGAATTAAGGTATGATTTTTATTTTGCCCTCCACAGTTATCAGAGAAAAGATACAAGTCCTTGACTGAAGAAGGGACATTATTTTCAATGTACTCGTAGTTCAGAAGGAACACACTTCATTTGAAGATTTGTGGCCTATACCTTCATGATAGGAATAGAAGTGCGCCGTATGGTCTTTGAAATTGTGAATGTTCAAAATTGATGACCCAAAGTTGCGTCTAAACAAACAAAGAGTATTTCTTACCCACATTGTTCTCCTGTCGTACGGGCTGCTACAGACTTCCCAATGGAATTGACGTTCCAATGCCTTCAGTTTATTTTCCTTATTTACATTTCTGCGGTAGTTAATTTCATTGCGTTTACGCTTACCACTAATAACACAGTTTTCTTCCCCTGGGTCATTTACTACTTCTAGCTTATCTGTCATTTTCCTTATCAGCTGATGGGCGCGTAACTTATTAGATCCGAGGCACTCAGTTGTGTCACGTCGTCAGTCAGTGCACAAAGAAGGTAAGTCGCTGACTTGTCCCCTTTCTGCAATGACTGCGCTGCTTATGGTACTCTGGTTTGCGTTGAGAATGAGCAAATTTGTCCCATTTCTGTATGGAAATGTGTGTCTAGGCCTGGAGAAAGCAATGGCACTCTTAACTCATTTTCGCGTTTTTCATGACTTATCCCCTTTCTGCAATGACCGATTCAATTATGATAGAAATTCAGTTCTGGATCCATAGCTGAAAAATTGTCTTCATATTTTCGTGTCGATTAGTTGCATTACATTACAGGACTCCTGTTGCATGTGGTGAACATGACAGGGATAAATAACTGTTACCCATAATTATGCTTGTCTCTTCCTCTGCCGGCAATGTTTACTTCTCCTGTCAGGCATTATGGAACGATAGTGCTGCTTATGATTAGGTTTTCTCCGGAGCGCGCTTTCAATCGGAGACCTCCGGTTACCTCCGATTGATGCCGCGCAGGTTGTATATGTGCTGTGGCGCAGACATACACTTTCCGCTGAGCATTCCTTTAATCGGATCAGGTAGTGATTCGAGTCCGCTGACATCCGCGTATCTTTTAAAATAAGTTGTAATTTGTTGTTGTATATTCTCTCTTTTATGCTAATCTCTTTCTTTCTTTCTTTGGCTCTTTTTTGTGTTGCTTAAAGTGCTACGTCAGCTGACAGATTTTTTTCTAGTTTTGAAATTCATAGCATATGTGGAAAGACGTACCTATTAGTTTTATGTCATTGATCAAATTAATAACATTCAATCTATCTGCAAAACTAACGCAGAAGTAAAGCTTTTCAGTAGCTAATGTAAACATTTATACTTTAATTCTCCCAGAAACTCTCGTTTAATCGCAAAAAGGGTTTGTCAATTGAGGGGCTTAGAACAAAAAGCAGGTAAGTGACGGAAACCTAGTTTTGAGGAAATTACAGTTAAAGTTCTACATGCAATGAAATATTATACACTAGTTTGGTGAAATGATGCCCATATAGCAGCACTGCACAGTGTGATCTCTTACGTGACTTTATCCCAAAGAAACATCCTTTTGGGCTATCACAACACGCACTTACCTCATTTTTTTAAACAATGTCACTTACCTGCTTTTTGTTCTAAGCCCCTCAATTATTATTCTAATCGGTTTAGTTTAACGTAAAATATATTAAGGGAGCTTCAGAATGGAACAAAATAAACGTGGGCTATCAGTGGGTTAAAGTTTACTGTCCAAGTCCAGTGGCGTATACTGGTTAAAGGGTTTGGGCTACCGCTAACCCTATTATTACACAAAATATATCTAACAATTACTTTAATTTTAATTACTTTGGTAAAACTAATAATACAAAATTATTACATTATATTATATTATAAACTTTTTCTTTTGTAATTTCCTTGGGCTACCGCCGGTAGCCCCGGTAGCCCGCAAAATACGCCCCTGTGTCCAACATAATTTATTTAGATTCTTTACCGGACAGGATTGTGATCATTGTGTCAAAGGGTGTCACTATTTGAACTGCCTCTTCTAAAACGCGCCACTCCTTCTCTGTAATAAAAATATAAGCGGATATCAACTTAAGAATAATTGTAATTATATTATTACCACATGTTTCTTTAGTTTCATTCAGAAGTATTTTAATCCAAACAGTAAAATATAACTCAAGTTGTCTAAACAACAAAATATAACAAGTCTTCTTGTAAATATTTCATATGTTTTTTATTGCCTCGAAAGTTAAGTTTTAGAGAAATTTCAAGACTTTCCTAGACTGTGAGCCTTTGAGAACAATAGCACTAAAACAATTTAAAAATAAATCGTACCAAATGTTTTGCGTAATTGTTTTCATCAAGTTCGCGATCGTGCGATCGCTTCAAATGGTCTAACAAATTCGAAGTTCCACCACCCTTAGAGTAAATTCGCCCACAAAGTTTACAGCGTGCGACTTTATTATCACCTTCAACTAAATTAAAGGATTTCCATGCGACGGATATCCGATTTGGTGCCATTTTACTCCCCTCACAACTACCCTCAGTCCGTACGCGCCGGTCGTCCTTGAGCTAACTGTCGCTTCGCTCCGAACCCCCGCATCCCTCCGTATGTCCCCTGTTCCACCTACGGTAGTACCGGAGATCACCGGCGGAGAGCTTTATTCGTAATCTCCGATTCCTCCGCGGTAGTAGTCACTCCGATGAGCAGCACTGTGGAACGAAGTATAGTCGGGTTTTGAACCCATGATTGTCGCTCACACGCAGTGCTAAGCTGATCGCGTTTGCCTTTGCGTGTCCGTGTTTTATTGATTGCTACACAGATTAAATAGTGTTGGACTCTGTCTTTGTGAATTCCTAATTTGACATCACAAGTCTACTGTTCACTTGTACAGTACGTTAACCAGGTTTACTTACCCCCGACCGTGTAGTGGAACGAACATGTAATGCGTGTAGTAGGCGGAGATAGTCAACGACCTGTTTAGCCGTGTCCGCAACAGCTGACACACGTGTTGCTGACTGGGTGTAGTTCCCGCCACTGAAGTCAGCGTTTCTGTATGCTCTTGGGTTCTGCCAGCACAAAACATTGGCCTCGAATATGAGCGTTATGCAACCACTTGACGGCGAATTCCATTTGATCAAGGAAATTCTAAAATACATACTAGGTTCAAAAAGTTCCCGGAATTTGCTAGCATCATAGAAACAACGTACCTTAAACACTATTCTACAGAATTCCCTTCAAAATAGTTGCCTTCCGCAACAACACACTTTTGCCAACGCGTGTAGAGTTCCTGGAAGCAGGCCTGGAAGCCATTTTGTGAAACCCGTCTTAGTGCTCTCGTCGCGTTTGCGATAACCTCTTCAGCATTGAATCTCCGTCCTTTCAGATGACTTTTCAGACGGGGAAACAGAAAGTAATCAGGTGGTGAGAGCTCAGGAGAGTATGGTGGGTGATCCAAAGCAGTTATGTTGTGCCTGGCAAGAAAATTCTTTACAATAATTGCGCGATGAGCAGGTGCATTGTCATGCATAAGGAACCAGTTGTTTTCTACCCACTTTTCTGGACGTTTCCTTCTCACTGCGTCCCAGAGGCGACGGAGGGTTTCTACGTACAATTCTTTCGTTACAGTACGACCTTCTGGAATGAACTCATGGTGCATGAGACCCTGAGAGTCGAAGAAAACTTCCAACATAACTTTGCTTTAAGTGTGCTTAAATGCGACAGGCTCATGTCAGTAGATTTACTGGCATGTGAAAGAACTCCTGCGGGACAAAATTCCGGCACATCCGGCGATGCTGATATAACCTCTGCAGTTGCGAGCGTCGTTAAATAAAACATAACATTTAAAATAACTTTGCCTTTGGAAGTGTCCCTAGGAAATTTTTGCTTCCGAGGAGATTTTTTCGATTTCCACTCACATGACTGTCGTTTAGGGACTGGGTCGTAAAAGTAGCACCACTTTCATTTTGTTTAAGAAATCACCATCTTCATCAGCCATACTGATCATGTCCCCAGCAAAACACAGAACTTGATGTTTGTACTTTGCTCTGTGGACATAATTACAAAATGCGACGAACAAACAAAATACTATGATAAACAATTGCCTACAACTCAAAACCAACAATCGCCATTATCAACAAACTTTAAGGAAATGACGTCATGAATGTTACCAACAAAACAAATGTATAATATCCCTTGTTATATATTAATACGAAAAATGGTAGTAAAATTCCGGGAACTTTTTGAACCTAGTAGTACAAATAAAACACACAGCAGCTTTTTCTTGTAGATTGGAACGTTGCCAAGGCGTCCCCCTCCTTGTGTGATCTATTAGATTACGTACTCTTTTCTTTGTTTTCTCCTTCAAAATTTCTAAGCCATGCTACAACATAGTAGACAGGTTACTCTCGTGAATATTTTTTTGTCCTTGGAATGGAGTACTACGAAGTGAGAGAAGCATCCAACTGGCTTTAACCTCTCATATACAAGATGAACCGTAAGTACGGTAGTGTCTCGTTAATCGGAACTAATTGGGACCAAGACCTGTTCGGATTAACCGAAATATTTCCTGTAATGCAGCGGTGGCGAAAATGTAATCGTGCGCCGAGCCACTGTGTAACCTGCAACGTGCATAGCACCTATGGAGGGAGGCGGACACCCGAAGGGGAAGTGAAGCAACTGTCTGACTTATTAACGGATTTTCATTTTCCTTACGTCAAGCACTTATATATAATTTTATACAGTACAAGGCTACAAACTAATGTTTAGTACGTGTAACGAAAAAAGAAATGAACAATAAATGAACAATATCACAACCTAAAATTAACTGTCTTCAGAATGTCTCTGCGACAAAGTTTCAAAATCAGGAATTATGTCACTTACTGCCAGTCGTAGTTGATCACGAAGGTATTTATCTGTCAGTCGTGATATAAATATGGTTTTTACTATTTTCATTGTTGAAAATAATTTTTCGGTCCACACCTGTGGAGTAACGGTCAGCGCGTCTGGCTGCGAAACCAGGTGGCCCGGGTTCGATTCCGGTCGGGGCAAGTTACCTGGTTGAGGTTTTTTCCGGGGTTTTCCGTCAACCCAATACGAGCAAATGCTGGGTAACTTTAGGTGCTGGACTCCGGAGTCATTTCACCGGCATTATCACCTTCATATCATTCAGACTCTAAATAACCTAGATGTTGATACAGCGTCGTAAAATAACCCAATAAAAAAATTATAATTTTTCACAAACGTAAGTTGTAGCGAACATGGCTTCAACAGAGCAAGCGAAAGAACGAAGCTTCGGATATTTATTTTTGGCAAAGATTTGAAATGCAAATCTAGTCTTTCAGGTGAAGCTCCCTGTAAAGCAGATTTAAATAATTTCAAGGGGAAAATTGTTCCGGGGCCGGGTATCGATCCCGGGACCTCTGGTTGAACGTACCAGCGCTCTACCACTGAGCTACCCGGGAACTCCACCCGACACCGTCTCAACTTTTCCCTTTTTATCCACACAACTCGCGTGGGCTGACGAAACGCCAGAGACCCACAACGAGTGCACACAATCTCTGTGTGACTTGGAATTGTGGTTTTCTGTTAACGTACACAGTAACGTATATATTATGCAAATCTAGTCTTTCAGGTTGAAGCTCCCTGTAAAGCAGATTTGAATAATTTCAAGGGAAAGACTAAATTTGCATAATATATACGTTACTGTGTACCTTAACAGAAAACCACAATTCCAAGTCACACAGAGATTGTGTGCACTCGTTGTGGGTCTCTGGCGTTTCGTCATCCCACGCGAGTTGTGTGGATAAAAAGGGAAAAGTTGAGACGGTGTCGGGTGGAGTTCCCGCGTAGCTCAGTGGTAGAGCGCTGGTACGTTCAACCAGAGGTCCCGGGATCGATACCCGGCCCCGGAACAATTTTTCCCTTGAAATTATTCAAAGATTTGAAAGTTCAACAAATGTCAAGTCCTTACATTATAGCTTTCATTTGACATCACATAGTAAATCAGTGTGTTCAAATTCAAGATCTAACCGCATTATTCGTACAGGGTCGACGTACAGAGATGATGATGATATTAACAACAATAACACTTAACCTCTTAATGTTTCATTAGTAACATATAGTATAATGCCGTTTTATGTTATACAACCGTTTTCCTCATAATACTTGTGAACAAATCATACATTTAATATTCTCATCATATTGACAGCAAAAAATGCGTCCTCCCATCCTACTTGGAACTTTCGTACATGGTTTCGAGAGAGACATATGCCACTCGCAGGTCAGAGACAAATACAAATGGAACGGAGTTTGACTCCAGTGAGTGAGAGGGTGGGGGTTGGCGAAGGTTAGAAGCAAGTGAAATGCAGAGCTATCATTGCGAGCCACAATGTCTCGCGAGTCACGTTCTCGTCACGGCTGCTGTAATGCAATGCATGCTATTCACGAGCGCTGAGAGGCAGTGGTGGGGTGGTGGAAGTACTCCGTTGCTATTTTTAGAAACACAAACAACAGATGCACTTCATTACAACAGAAAATTATTGATTTTATGAGCATGACAGATGTGTAAATTATGTACAGAAAACACTAATTGTTGTAAGTACTCTTGAATGTGCTATTTTCATAATGTTTGAAAGTAAAAGAAATTGAGTGAATTTATACATTTTTTTTCTTTTCGCTACTTTGTACTATTACAATAATTTTTTTTTTTTTTTTTTTTTTTTTTTTTTTACAATTTTGTTCGGATTAACCATATTTTTGGATTAGCGTAGTTCAGAATAACGAGACTCTACTGTAATGTTATTAATTTCAGGAGGTTATTCTTTGAGACATTTCAAACAAAAATGTTTAATGCTGTTAGGATCCCCATCAGTTTATTCTAATCCACTCTGTCAAATGTCTTTTCTAGGTCCACATATACTATGTACACTTTTTTATCTTGTCTAAATATCTTTATGCTCGACCGTGCCGAAAATGTAGTAATTATACACCTGGTAGCAGCCCTTTAATGGACCTCATTAAAGTACACCTATTCATTAAAGTTCTGGTGTTCCACGAATCAGAGAACACCATTGTAGCAATATGAAAGCGCAAGTATCGATTATTCACGGATATGCAATCGAAAGACAACTAGCGAAACGTCACGGAGGCTGGAAATCCAATATTGTCGCAGAAGGTTATGTTCTGTTACTATAATAATTAGCGTTAATTGTAAATAATATTCAAATAAATTCAATTTGTCATCTCGTTTTTCAATGTCTAAATCAATTTCAAGGTTATATAAAGATTAATGTTTATTTTACTCTCTAGATTATATCAAGATCAGTGATATTTGTTTCTCGGAAAAAATCAATACTTTCGCGTCTGCGCACATCTCACAATTTACGAGATATTGCACAAGGTCAGTTCCGCTCCCCAGTCAGGTAAGAATAACATGAATACTTATGAATAATTTCTAGTTAGAAATATGGTCGAGCATAAAAAGACGTATGAAACTTGCCTATAATGGTAATTAAGACGCTCGTATGAAATTTATGAAACTCGCTTGCGCTCGTACTGTTCACCGATTGCTCGTAGCAGTCCAGTTGGATCTCTCGTACTTGTCACCTTCCTGAAGCCAACTGCTATAACGTTATACCCATTAATTTAACTTGTTCAGATGTATCAACATCATTAAAAATAATTACAGAATTTAAAGAGAATGTTATATTTTCAGTTGTACTCGTATTTATTGCAAGAGTAATTTAGCAAAATCATACTTTGACAGTTTCATCCGAATTTTCTAATGTTATAATAATAATAATAATAATAATAATAATAATAATAATAGTAATAATAATAATAATAGTGATGATTTATTTTAGCTGGCAGAGTTAAGGCCGTAAGGCCTTCTCTTCCACTCAACCAGCAAAAAGTGTATATACATATGCATGAACTTAAAAAGAATTTAACAATTTGATTTAGATGGGAGTTACATGTATACAAGAGTTTTTTACAAATTAAACAACAAAATACTATGAACTATTAATTAAACACTGAAATAAACTGTGTAGCAGAATTAAGCTAAAATACATAGAATGTTAATATATTTCAAATAATATTAGATAATAGAAAGAGATTATTATGAGACAATTTTGAAAATACAGCACTATCAGGATGATGTCTAAAGAAAGAAGTAACAATTTAGTCAGTGATAGTTTAAATCAGTATGATTGGAGTGAAATGCTAATAAGGTTATCTTTTAAGCTGTTTTTAAAGGTGTTTATTGTGTTGCAGCCCCTAATACTTTGTGACAAGGAATTCCATTGACGCGAGGTGGATACTGTAAAAGATGATGAATAACAAGATGTTCTATGAAGAGGTATACTTAGAGTGCCACAGATAAGTGATCTGGTATTTACGTCGTGGTTAGAGTATAGATAAGACAAACGAGACGAAAGGTACTTTGGTGTTGAGGTGTGCACAATTCGAAAGAGTAAAGACAAAGAGTGTAAAGTTCTGCTTTCTTTAAGTCGGAGCCACGAAAGACTTGCGAAGGACGGTGATATGTGATCATATCGTCGGATGTTGCACACGTATCTGAAGCACATATTCTGAGCTCGCTGTAACTTGACTGACAGTTCAGAACTTAGGTCACTTAACAAAACGTCACAATAATCACGATTGCGTGAATATGAATCGGATATCTATTGATAAATAACCCTGAAAGAGTTAATCGTCAGTTCACGGAGAATTTACGTAGGGCTACCCAATGAACACTGTTGTGTTTGGTGTGGATACGTTTGTTAAGGATGCTCAAACACAAAGACTGGTTCACAGCGATGTTCATCCCAAAATGTGAAATTACTGTGTAGCTAATGGGAATCTGACCCATGACTCTGAATTACTCTGTATAATAGTTAGAGTTTCAGAGCATGATGATTATATTGTGTGAGAGCAGTCTTGCAGCGATGTTTTTCATTGCACACTTTTATCTGCATTTTCCACCCGTACTGCTCCCAGCGCTTCTATGAAAACAAGTTGGCAACGCACCTGAATATAAAAAAGTGCAACAGATGTAGTAAAATTGAGGTAAATTTAGGAGCGCAGAGTGGTTTGTGGTAGTTCCGGAACTAGTTATTGTTCCCTTTGTACTAGAGTTTAATGGCTCGGTTTGTTTGCACAGCCACGGTTAAACCTTCAAAAGCTCCTTACGCTTCGAATAACATCGGAGGAAATTTGAAGAGGACGACCCGATGTATAGGTACGATGCGAACTCGAATTCCTCAACATAATAGGGACTCTTGCACATTTTGAAACGTGTTGCGTTGTTTTTATACAATATCAGTTTTGAAGACATAATTTATGTAGGTATTTATATTCTTAATTTGATAACTGCTAGTACGAGTAATTTATTTTACTTAAATGGAAGCTACCCGCCTTTATATCTTCATTTATTTAAAAATGTTATGAACACTATTCGGAAATCATACGTTCTGAAGTTAGCTATGAAAAAAAGTCGGAGATATATGGTTCGGAAAAATAGTCTTCACGTTAGGGTTGTCAAGTCTTCTATAATTCACTGGTTGTCCCGTTTTTCACACATATTTTCTTCATCGTCTTCGATCATATGCGAGTATTTGTGAACATTTTTTCGTATTTCAATTGATTAAAATTTTTTTCATTCGCTAGGAGCCTCTGATTCATTTAAATTAAAAAATTTCCGGATTATGATTTTGTCTCCCTGTGTTTACGCACTAAAGCAAGGAGATGCACTATCACTTTTATATCGTTGGTTGTGACTCATCCCGTGGTAAGAAAGTTCGCTTACATGCTCATAAAATCGTACGTCAGATATATTTGAATGCTAGTATACCTTAACGTTGTAATGCTATAGTAAAGAATTACTTATTTTTTTTAATATCTTTATATATATAATTTGAAATTGTAATGGAAATTACGAGAAAACGGCTGGACGGATTTTAATAAATGACCCCTCATTTTGAAGCTTGGAACCTAAAGTTTTTTTTTCGGGAAAATAGTAGTTTTCAGTGAAATATCAATTCTTAAACATAATTTTCCTATTTTCCAAAATCCATCTGTCGTCAGTTTTGAGAGCTAGCTAATAGCATTCACGGCCGACTTGATATTCCCTTCGCTTTTTTGTAAAGGAGAAGCGAAGCGAGCATCAAATCGGCCGTGTTGCATTTCAGAATAAAACAAAACACATACTACAGTAAACAATATTACACGAAGGCCATGATCTGCAAGAATTCTGACATATTTAGAGCTCAAATTCAATTGGTTGTTAAAAACTTAACTTACTAAAAATATTTTGCAATTCATTTTTAGTTTTCAGAGAAGTCTGTATTGTATATTAAAAGTATTTATTTCAGTCACTGACTTCACAACATATGTTTAAGGTGTTAAACCATTACATTACATGTTTAAAAGATGTATAAACGTTTTCGTTGGTCAGGGTCAACATCATCAGATACGAAGTACATTTCGGTAATAACAATAATCTCTACATAATTTTTACAAATACAATACATATTTAGTGACATGCAAACTGAACCTTATTAAAATCAACATGGTTATGATACATTTTGACATTCTTATATGACAGCCCTTGATGTCAATTAGGCCTATTTAAAATACACGTGTAAGTTGCAAAGTATATATGTTTGCAAGTCTTCACACATGTAATAATGAAATAACTTGATGTAAAAGAATAAAAAATAAAATAATAAAAAATATAAAACTAAAAATAATTTACAGGTTCGATTCTGTGGTATGTAATTTTCTGGGTACAGCTGTGTATTGGATATTAAAAACTACAAAACTTGAGGTGGTTTGATGACATTATTACCATTAGAAATGAAATATTATTGTAGTTAATGCCATGATGTGACTATTTTTCATTAATTATATATATTAATGCTATATTGATGATATGAAAGTAAAACGTTTTGGGGTTATATAAGTAGATGTAGAGAATAACTTAAATTAGATTTTGATTTCTATATTTTACTGAGTGGCGGCTATATAGTATATATAGTATATGTTACTGAAAGCTATAAAACTTACGTAAGATAATAATATTATTAAAAATCAAATATTTTTATAATTATTAATCGAGTGGGGTTGGGTCTTTTTCATACATTTAATGGCGGTGTGATGTAGATATTTATATGCGTGGTTCTCTTCAGTATTGGCTGGAGAGAGAGTATTTTTCATTGTTATGGAAGCAAATAACTTTCCGAATGTCTGGTATTCTTCATTGAAAATAAATTTGAAAAATGTTTATTTGAACGTCTAATCAACTTAGTTTGCAGCATTTGCTGCACAAGCCACTAGTTAAATTGAAATTACATTGTGGTATTCACTGTTTTCATATTTTACCCAGAAGTAAGGTATTTTCAAAGTGCATTAAGTGTTATTTTTCTTGTACCGTACGTAAATGTTACTGTAATTTTGCATAGATTGTCCAATACCATTAAAATAACTTCAAAAATACATTTAAAAAGCCTTTACAAAACTCTCCTATAAAACATCACTAGTTTTTGCAAGGTATCCTACAGGGGAGCCGTGGGAATTATGTATTAGAGGAGCCACATACTAAAAAAAGGCTGAAAATCTCTGCTCTGACCTATGCTCGTGTCGCCTTTGTCTTCCACCTGTAGATGTGCGGCTCGCGACAGGAACAGTTTGTCTGTGAGATGATAACTGCTCATGCGCCGACTTGGTTAATAAAAAATCTAAACTAACCAAACCTAACCTCGTATATGCAAGATGTGTAACCGGAACACGAAGGGAAATTCTTGATTTGATCAGGAATGTGCACGCGAAAATAAATCCAGGTAAGGATCACGCTTACACCGCATGAGAAGTCCGCAGCACAGCCAAACTGTTCCTGTCGCGAGCCCCTCCTCATGGATAAATATATAATTTTTTTTGTCTTGATGTTGCTTTGTACATAAGTTTCAGCCTTATATATATAAATAAGGCTTTTACTTTAAAGTAATATAAGGAGATATTAAAATGATTTTTGGTTCCAACTTAGTTATCCTTTTCTTGAAGGCATTTAATTAATCAAATTTCGCTTCAGGTAGCCAGAGCTCGAATCAGAGGGTTAGGATGATACAGCAAGTTTCTAGAAAAGTTATTTGAAATTCTTTTGATGAAATCATAAAATGATTCAATCTGTAACATATCTTGGAGCTGTGCATTTGATGTGGTATAGTCAGCACCAGTAACTTTTAAGCAGACTTATCGTTGGATTGCATGTAGTCTTCTGATGATTCTTGGATGAGCGGAATTCCAAGCTTCACAACCATATGTCATCACTGGTCTTATGACCGATGTATAAAGCCTTACTTTGAGGGGAAGGTTGAGATACGGAGATCTAATCAGTGGGTATAAGTGAATAAATCTGGCCAGAGCTTTGTTTCTTGCATATTCTACATGTTCACTGTAGCGCAGAATCACTCCTAGATATTTAACTTCATTCTCGTAGTCAATGTTTTCTGAGAAGAGAGGAAGGCAATCTGGTTTTTTAGGTTTCCTATGGGTGAATATGATAGCTTGTATTTTTTCAATATTTACTCTTACTCTCCAATTTGTAAGCCACGTTTCTAGAGCATTGAGTTGTGTTTGTAACTCGATGTGGGCATTGTTGATGTTGAAAGGATGCGAAACTGCGGTCAGCACCATCTGGCTTTGGGGGTCTGAAATAAGGTGATCAGCGCCCAACGTCGTAGGTGGTGAACATTAGAACTACGTGTTGGGTACATTACCCAGAGATCTCTATTTATCCGTTCGAGATATTGCTGCACGGGAGAGTCGAGGAGACGAGATGGCGGATTGAAACTTGCTGATAAGTGAACATAAAGTGATACGTGTGTGTATAAGCAGTGTATGTTAAGCAGTGATGTTTATGGACGTTGTAAAAATAGTGTTGTTGAATGTATTGTAAAGTAATAGTAATATAATAAATTGAACTATCTAAGTAGTTCTTGCAGACTTTTCCATTGCGATGTACAATAAATACCCAAAGAATAGAATCCCAATTATCTAACCTTTTGCTTTATTTTTTGTCTCTGTCTGGTTATATTTTAATCGGATAGTGTAAAATAGATCGTCTCTTTTATCTTCCTGTTGGCTCCGGTAAGAATTTTCAGTAGAAGATGCTGTGAGGAATAAAACTGTAAATGTTTTATTTTAAATGAGTTAGTTTTGAATATCGATGAGGGTGGGAGGGAATACTTTCTGCACTGTTTAACATTTTTGTCACCAGGTGCGCTGCTAAATGCATGGAGTAATCACTCTTTTCGCTACTTAGTGCGCTGCTAGATGTAATAACGCCCCTCCCACAAACAGATGGCAGTAAGATTAATTTCTACAACAGCGCCTCTAGTGTGTGTTACGGGAAACTCAGTAAGTTTCGCATCCTATTATATATTCATCCATCCCTCCTTCTGTAGTGTCATGTCGCACAATCTTCGAGGCATAAGTGAGGTGTGTCTACGAAATAGGATTCGAACCTCGACTTCTCCGAACTCATAGTTCTTGCCACCAACGTCAAGAAGTGAAAAACGAGCGCTTGTATTGCACAGTCCAGATCGAGAAAAGTACTTTAAAGTTCAGCTCTAAAGGATAAGAAGGATAAAGAATTAAAAATATTTCGGATTCTATCATTGCTTTTATATTTTATTTCGTGTACATAGGAATTCTCTTTGTTTTAGTTTGGTGTATATGTACCTTTAAACTTTAAAATATTATTTTCTTTATTTCTATGGCTGATGCTTTGTTTGTTTTCTTTTTGAAATGTATTTCAGAATTGTCTACATGTATTTAGTCATCACAAAACATCAATTACTTATTAATATTAATTTAAAATGACTTATTTCGCAAATCACTGCCTTAAAAAGTTGCTTCCCTACGTCATTGTAATACAGAGCTTAACTTCAAAGAACAGAACCCAGAGCGCTGACGAACTTTACATCCATTATCAACTGGAGTAGAAATGATAAGCGATGGAATGTAAGCATGACTTGTTCTGACTGTAATTTATCATTTACATCCCATTAGCATCCCTTTCTCGCGTAAAACTCACTGGATTTCTTGAACTTCCTTCTTTGTACACGTCAACAGCTAAGAGACAGATGAAATCCATTGTTTGCGTTCTAATTCTAGTTGTCAGTTAAGTTTTGCCTTATGTCCGAGCAAGTTTTCTCAAAATGTCTGCGTTTTACCAGTTTGACGAGATCCGTAACAAAACTTCTACTTGTTCTTGGTGCACAAATGTTACTGAAAGTTGCAGTACCACAGGTACAGGTCTGGACTCCGTATTAAACCGGAGGAGAAATTATTGTTCAAGAACTTAACACCATTGCTGTAATTGTTTAGAGTCGACCTACAACACGGACAGCACAAAGTAATTCCTTCTGTCTGGAGTTGTGTGACTCATGGATATACTACAAGACATATTTCTTTTTACTGTTTCCATTCTCTAACATCAAGTTAATTGTAAGCTATGAATAAAAATCAATCCTCCATTAATAATCCTTATATTTTGAAACTCAATATAAAATTATTGTTATAATAGCCATACCCGTGCGCTCCGCTGCACCCGTTAGAAATAAATATAAAGTAATTACATAATCTAAAATAGGACATTTGATCCAGGGAACATTCGTGTTTGATAGAAGGATAAATTGTTTATTATGTTACTTAATTTAAATTGTATTTAAAACATTAAAATACGATCATTTTGATCCAGAGACCACTCATTTGGTCATAAAAATTATTTTAGGAAATACAGGAAACGAATGTACAGAATAGCCTATCAAGTTTTCTGTGCATAAGAAGCTATTTTAATCTTACCTGTCCTCGATTCACTCAGAAGTTACTGTAATAACATTATAGCATTATGTCCATCTAGAGAAACTACACTTTCCAATGGTGAATTAATAATTAATTATACAAATCGGTTAATTTAGCTTCCGATATTACTTCATAAAAAACACAGAAACATTCTCTGTAGGCTATGTTTCATACCTTTTGATTGTTGTTGTCCATGGCCCCTTATAGACGAAGTCATTTGTTTTTTATTTCATTGCACCGCCTTAGATGGCGTTATTGTAATTTTGAAACTCATTTACCTCATTAAATATCAGTCCTATCAACATTTTGTATGGAATAAAACTTATCGGAAATGATTTTTAAAGAAACTTTTGCTATGTAACATATTTCACAAAAATCAATAATAAGCGAGATATTTCGATTTATTTAATTCAGGCCCCCTTATAACCCCCCTTTTAAATAAAGTATTTTGAATGTCATATAGCCTATAATCTAAATTACAACGAACTTAATTTATATTCCCATTTTCATCGAAATCCGTTTAGCCATTATTGCGTGAAAAGGTAACAAACATCCAGACAGACAGACAGACATACATACAAATAAAAATTTCAAAAAAGCGATCTTCGGTTTCAGGATGGTTAATTACACATATTAACACCAATTATTTTTGGAAAATCGAAAATTACCAGAAAAATTTTGGCTACAGATTTATTATTAGTATAGATTTTATTCCGGACCTCTATTGCCAACTGCAAAGGAAGTCAGATGTTCCGATAAAGGAAAAGAAAAAGAACGCCACATACAGTACAATTAACAATTAACAGATTATACTGTATAAGCTCAAAAGGATGTCCCCTATGTAGTTTTATTATATCCATATTTAGTATGTGAGTAATGTCAAATATTAATTAACTTTCTATAGTTACGCTTGTATCGTGTCAGTTTCGCTTCAAAGTCGAAGTACAATAATTGAATAACATTATTTTTAAAAATATATTGCAACCCTCCCATGGGTCATAAGAAACTCATCCAAGTGGGTTATGTGTATTCAAGGTGGAAAGGAACATCTCAAAATGTTCAGCAGAGCATCGATTATTTTCTGTTTAATTTTTGTCACTCTTTTACTGAATCATCCGCTATATGCGGACTTTCGTTATGTATAGGAATGGACGCTTTCACATTGTTGAATTTATCGGATATGACGTAAATATTTCCATTGTGACTAAGGTCGAATGATATCAGTATAATTTATGTTCCACCAAAGCTTTCAATTTTTCTGTTTATGTGAAAGGAATATACTCCTAGACATTACACATCAGAAACTTTAACATGTGGTGTCTTTTAAGAAAATCGAAGAAATAACCAATTTCAGGATTAGAATATTCTCTGAGTATAAACCTGAAAATACTTTGAAATATTAAAAACATCTCCTAACACTATTTTCTTCTTCTTGTTTTTCCTTTTACTCTTTTCTAAGCCCGTCAGGCTATCTTGATCAAAATAAGAATTAGACATTTCTTTCCAAGACTTCTCTTTGCTGTAAGATAATCCCAACAAATATTCATCGTTGTATTATTCTTTAACTTCATAATAAGTGTATGAAATTAATTCATTTTCGCTTTTAACCATCCAGCTACATTTTGTATCTCACGTAGTTCTAGTCATATCTGCTATTTTACTACATAATTGAGAACAACCGAGGAAATAACAGTAGAATAACGTACATCAATTGAAATATGAAACCATTTCATTATTAAAAATTGCAACTACTCATAGATGTGGCTACAACTTTTCGAAAGCTTCGAAAAGAAGAATCATCTCCAAGAATAACACTCTTAACCCCTTCAAGTCTGATGTACATTATAGTGTACAATAGTGATCGCCAAAAGCTGTGTCGCGACACATGCCCCTGCCTCCACTCAAGCGTAACCATGACAACGTACCCCCACCCTCTGTTTACAGCCTTCACTTCGATATAAGTAAAGACATTTATCAGCAGCGGACTTACGCATGTACTGTTACAAGTGTGTAGGATAATATGTTTCGATGTCTTTTCCAAAACAGATAGTAAGTAAAAACTTAATTTTAAGTTGCATGGGAGAAAAAGTATTTGTTTTGTGCAGATGGCAAAAATATGAGATACTTAATTTGTTGTAAAATTTTAAATGAAGTATAAAAGAACAATGTACGTTGTCATTATTCTTCTTGTTCTGAAGACTACAACGCCCTTACCTGTAACTTGAATATTTCATTAATAAACGAACAATAAAAAGTATCGGCTTCTATGTCTTAATCGGGGTAAAATATTTCGACGTTTTTTTCGACGTATGTAGTGTAATTTGAATATTTCATTAATAAATAAACAATAAAAAGTATCGGCTTCTATGTCTTAATCGGGGTAAAATATTTCGACGTTTTTTCGACGTATGTAGTGTAATTTGAATATTTCATTAATAAATAAACAATAAAAAGTATCGGCTTCTATGTCTTAATCGGGGTAAAATACTTCGACGTTTTTTTGAAGCATGTAGTGTAATTTACAACTTCGTGACCAGCCTGGTACACTTTTCTAATTTCATATATCTGCAGATGTAAAGTATACGTTGTTTTCATGGCAAATAAGAAAACTATTTTATTTTATTAATAACAGAAAAATAATGAATAGCAGGATAAAAATTAACATGGAAAAGCGTATAGGCTTAGGCCTACAGTTAATAAGTAGAAGAATATTATATTGCTTTTTTTTTTTTTTGGTTACAGTCCGTCTCTGCACTGTTATTCACTGCATTACCTGAGGAGATACCCACTCCACCCCTCTCCCTGCGATAGTGATGTGCGGGTTGCATTTTACGTCACAATTTCGTGGTATTTGGCATCCACTGGTGTACAATGTTTTTTTTTTTTTTTTTTTTTTTTTTTTTTTTTTTTTTTTTTTTTTTTTTTGGAATATCTTCGATACTTTTAAATATTTTGAAGAATTCATCGTGATAGAAATGGAGAATATTATTTTTGAAACATTTCTATACCTGAATTGAAAACAAAATTTAAAATTTTGGGGCCCCAGAGGTCAAAATTGTCCCAAAAGTTTTATTTTCTGTGAAGACTTGATTTTGTAATTTTGGATCCCCGGAATGATTATGTGACCAGTTTTTTTCTTCAGTTTTTTTAAATATAAATTCAGGTCTGAAGGGGTTAAGAGAAGAATTGATTTACTTAGCGCCATTTCATTGTTTGTGTGAGTGTGTGAGTGTGTGTGTATGTTCTTCCTATTCTTAGTAACCAAGTCATTCAGTCCTCGCATTGACGCATTTATAAACGTACTAGTGGCTTGTGCAGCAAATGCTGCAAACTAAGTTCATTAGACGTTCAAATAAACATTTTTCAGATTTATTTTCAATGAAGAATACCAGACATTCTGAAAGTTATTTACTTCCATAATAATGAAACATACTCCCCTGAATGGTTTTTTTGTACCAAATACTTTTTCTTGAACCTATACACCTTCAGTTTTTTAGTTTGAACGCGAAAACGCAAGTAACAATGTCAGGACTATCAGTCAGTTTTTCATGTAGGAGTAAAGCAATAGCTATTTCAGGTCATTGCGGATTGTAGGTGAAAGTTAAAAAAAATTTCAGGTTTTCTATGCTTTCGAACAATAGACATAGCATCTTGGTATAGCTGCTGCATGTTTCGTAAACTACCTTGAAATGTAGAGGGTAAAATCATTTTATCCAGCTAAGAGATCTTGCTGAAATGATCGGGAAACTGCAAAATCTTATAGGCCCTCTTATTTTATCAGTAAGTAATACCTTTTGATCTTTCCTTAGGAACTGTAATTTTTGCGCTCTCTCGAGCCAATACTGAAGAGAATCACGCATATAAATATATACACTACACCGCCATTAAATATATGAAAAAGACCCAACCCCACTTGATTAATAACTATAAAAATATTTGAATTTTAATAATAATATTATTATCTTACGTAAGTTTTATAGTTTTCTGTAACATATACTATATAGCCGCCACTCAGTAAATTACAGAAATCAAGATCTAATTTAAGATATTCTCTACATCTACTTATATAAACCCCAAATATTTTCACTTTCATATCATCAATATAGCATTAATATGTATAATTACTGAAAAATAGTCACAGCATGGCATTAACTATAATAATATTTCATTTCTAATAGTAATAATGTCATCAAACCGCCTCAAGTTTTGTAGTTTTTAATATCCAATACACAGCTGTAACCAGAAAATTACACACCACAGAATCGAACCTGTTAATTATTTTTAGTAAGTTAAGTTTTTAATAATCAATTTAATTTGAGCTCTAAATATGTCAGCATTCTTGCAGATTATGGCCTTCGTGTAATATTGCTTACCGTAGATGTGTTTTGTTTTATTCTGAAATGCAATTAGTTAGTGACGACAGATGGATTTTAGAAAACAGGAACGTTTTGTTGAAAAATGGACATTTCACTGAAAACTACTATTTTTCCGAATAACTTTGGGTTCCAAGCTTCAGAATGAGGGGTCATTTATTAAAATCCGTTCAGCCGTTTTCCCGCAATTTCCATTACCAGTTCAAATTATATGTATAGATTATTGCATTGTTTCATATGTTCGTTTTTGTTCCAATTTTCTTGCTTTCCCAATCTCCCTTTTATCATTTGGGCACCAATGCAACGTTTGTTTTTAAATCTGCTACAATCCCCATAATATAATTTCAACGATAAATAATTTGAATCCACGTAGGAAAATATGTGACTGTCTGACACGTATCTGCACTCGTAACTCAAGTTTTGGACCTGAGTTCCATTTCTGTCGATATTCGAGCATGGTGACAACCGGCTAGGTCGATAGATTATTGTCAGCACTTCAATATCGCGGGTATTAGTCACTTTTCCTGTATCCCTTTGCAATCAATCTTCCCCTCATTTCTTCCACTCTCATGTGAGTTGCTTGTCGTCCCTTCTCCCCGCCATTCATCTTGTTGAGTGAAGGCGCAAGGAGACATTTCCTGTTCATCCTACGTGATAGATGGGCTAGGAAGGTTTTCCATAAACCTATGAGACAAACGTTTCTTAAACTGGGTCGCTTTATATTCTGGTGAACTCCAGGGGAGAACATACCATAATTCAAGGAAAGAGCAGAACTTGTGTTTTCAGTCCCGACGGGAATATCTCGAGGAGCAGGGACACGGTTCTTCTGCAATATTTGTGAAGTGAGGGACGTGGAGGGATCATTGTATGCATGAGTGTCCCCCATAATTCATTGTGTATTCTGAACTTACTGCGATATATAACACTGAACAACAAATTTTTACTTTTTGCCTTGCTCCCAAGTATAAATAAGTGAATATTACTAATATCTGTGCCCTAAATCTGAATTTAAAATCCAAATTTCGCGATTTCTAGCTTGAGCTCTCATATGTATTTTGCAATTCATTTTTATTAATTTTCAGTAAAGTCTATGATATATAATAGCTATGAATATTTATTTTCAGTCAATGACTTTACTATTAATATATGCAAGGTGCAAGTCCTTACATTACATGATTTAATATTGTATGAACGTTTTCGTCGGTTTCATACCAACATCATCAGATACAACATTCTATATAGCAATATCATCACTAACAGGTACATATGAAGAGTACACGGAAAAGACGATCAAGGTCCATCAAAAATCGAAATTGAGTTAATAATGCCATCTTATAGTGGAAAGGAAGTACTATCATGTGGTCTAGCTAGTAATAACAAATAATCATTCTTGACATTCCACTACGTCAATTTATATTAAATACACACATAACAAAGTATTAAGTGCTTAAACTTTTAAATTCGTTTTTCTCGAAACTTTCTAAAATGGACCTTGATCGTTATTCCCGTGTACCCTTCATATGTCTCTACAACCAAAATACAATCTATAGTAATAAGCATACAATATGATAAAAACATGATAAAATCCAACATAATTAGGACATAAATGTGTCTTTCATGTGTGACTACACCCTACTGTCAAATGATTAAAAGCACACGTTGATTACAATACTTGTACAAATATGTTTGCAGGTCTTCACTGATAAAATAATAAAAATAAAATGAAATCTGTATACTATATTGTGTGAAGAGATGCATTACAGTCTTTGAACTATGTTAACTGATTTGTTCGTGCACAAGGCACAACCTCAGTCTATATGCCATGACGTACACACATTTAGAAGGTGAAAAGACTTGCAGTAACGATAAAACAAGAATACGGGCACGAACAAATCAGTTAACACAGTTCAAAGACTGTAATGCATCTCTTCACACAATATAGTATACAGATTTCATTTTATGCAAATCTAGTCTTTCAGGTAAGGCTCCCTGTAAAGCAGATTTGAATAATTTCAAGGGAAAAATTGTTCCGGGGCCGGGTATCGATCCCGGGACCTCTGGTTGAACGTACCAGCGCTCTTTTCAACTGAGCTGCCCGGGAACTCCACCCGACACCTGAAAGACTAGATTTGCATAATATATACGTCACTGTGTACGTTAACATAAAACCATAATTCCAAGTCACACAGAGTTTGTAGTAGTAGTAGTATTTATTTATTTAACCTGGTAGAGATAAGGCCGTCAGGCCTTCTCTGCCCCTCTACCAGGAGGTTACAACTACAATATCAACAATAAAATTACAATTAAGTTAGTATTAAATTTACAATTACAATTACAAATAATATTACAATTAGTATTAAATTTACAATTACAATAAAATCAAAGTACGAAAAGATTACCTGAATAATTAAAGCTAGATAATTTATCATAGAGAAACAAAGAATATTTTATATTTACTGAATTACAAATTAAATCTAGAATAACAAAATTGCATAGTGATGAAATTACTGAATATTGAAATATTTTGTGATAGATTAAAGAAACTATTTACAAGTAATCAATTACTGACCAAGTGCCTAGTAAGTTTTCGTTTGAATTCAATTTTATTTCGACAGTCCCTGATGCTAGCAGGTAGCGAATTCCAGAGTCTTGGCAGGGCTATTGTGAAAGATGATGAGTATGAGGAGGTGCGATGGGATGGTATTGTTAGTATTGTTTCATGACGAGAGCGTGTGTTCAGATTATGGTGGGAAGAAAGGTAAGTGAAGCGAGACGACAGGTACGAAGGAATAGAAGAGTTCAAGATTTCGAAGAGAAAGAGAAGTGAATGTAAATTTCTTTTCTTATCTAGTTTGTGTGCACTCGATGTGGGTCTCTGGCGTTTCGTCAGCCCACGCGAGTTGTGTGGATATAAAGGGAAAAGTTGAGACGGTGTCGGGTGGAGTTCCCGGGTAGCTCAGTTGGAAAGAGCGCTGGTACGTTCAACCAGAGGTCCCGGGATCGATAGCCGGCCCCGGAACAATTTTTCCATTGAAATTATTCAGTTTTCATTTTATTTTTTATTGTATTATCAGTGAAGACCTGCAAACATATTTGTACAAGTATTGTAATCACACGCTTGCTTTTAATCATTTGACAGTAGGGTGTAGTCACACAAGAAAGACACATTTATGTCCTAATTATGTTGGATTTTATCATGTTTTTATCATATTGTATGCTTATTAATATATATTGTATTTTGGTATGTAGAGACATATGTACCCGTTAGTGATGATATTGCTATACAGAATGTTGTATCTGATGATGCTGGTATGAAACCGACGAAAACGTTCATACAATATTAAATCATGTAATGGAAGGACTCGCACCTTACATATATTAATAGTAAAGTCATTGACTGAAAATAAATATTGATATTATGTCTCATATGTAATTTAGATTTTTTTGTGCGTCTTCATTTTCCCTTCTACAGGGTCGGCAAAATAAAACTGGCCCGGAAAATCTGTAATATTTACATGTACTATTATGGGTCTGTAAAAATGAACATTTTTGAAGAATATTAATTAATATCTAATAACCCATTGTTGCATCGAAAGCACAGTTTTCTGCATTGTCAGGGTCATTTCCACGTCAGACTTATACATATAAATTCTTATTTTGTATTCTCATAGTTATGAAACAAAAGGGATGAATTCTTTAAGATTGTTTGAACCAAAAAGCAACACTGTTACAATATTTAATCATAGTAGTAATTTAGGCCCAAGAATATATAACAAATTTATATTCAAATATCCTAATCTTGTCAGTTCTAATAGTTCTAGTATTAAATCTGCAGTGCTCGGGAAAAGTGACACAAGTCAGTTTCCACAGACCTTTTTTGATAATTTATTGACAACTTACACTGGTTTATGTCGATTTGATTTTCTTCTGTATGAATTATTGTAATGGGAGAAATACTTATGTATTTTTTTTTTTCCAAGCGAGCAGATGTTCCGTAAGTTGTCAATAAATTATCAAAAAAGGTTTGTGGAAACTGACTTGTGTCACTTTTCCCGAGCACTGCAGAAATTTAAAACGTTATGTATGGATTTTATAAAAATTGAAAAATTGTAAATTTAAATTTATATATTCTAATTGCATAGTAGACATAAGACAAATTGTATTGTATACTTATTAATTTTCAATTCAGGAATCCGCCCCTGAGCACGAGTTCTACTCTTTCAGGGGCGAGCTAAAGTTTTTCTGTATATATTATATTTTATGTTACAATTATTAGCAAAAATAAATAAATAAATAAATGAGGGATGAAGTTACAGGAGAATGGAGAAAGTTACACAACACAGAACTGCACGCATTGTATTCTTCACCTGACATAATTAGGAACATTAAATCCAGACGTTTGAGATGGGCAAGGCATGTAACACGTATGGGCGAATCCAGAAATGCATAGCCTATAGAGTGTTAGTTGGGAGGCCGGAGGGAAAAAAAGACCTTTAGGGAGGCCGAGACGTAGATGGGAAGATAATATTAAAATGGATTTGAGAGAGGTGGGATATGATGATAGAGAATGGATTAATCTTGCTCAGGATAAGGACCAATGGCGGGCTTATGTGAGGGCGGCAATGAACCTCCGGGTTCCTTAAAAGCCAGTAAGTAAGTATGTATGGATTTTATAAAAATTGAAAAATTGTAAATTTAAATTTATATATTCTAATTGCATAGTAGACATAAGAAAAATTATATTGTATACTTATTAATTTTCAATTCAGAATCCGCCCCTGAGCACGAGTTCTGCTCTTTCAGGAGCGAGCTAATGTTTTTCTGTAGATATTATATTTTATGTTACAATTATTAGCAAAATAAATAAATAAATAAATAAATAAATTTCATATAATATATTTTCCGCGGGCCAGTTTTATTTTGCCCACCCCGTATAATCGCTATTGTCATTTCATAAAGACTTTTTTTCTCATTTTAATAAACGTAGATGAAAAGAAGTAGACCTACTGCATGTTATGTAAACGGCAGAAGCTAATAAATGAATTACTTAACATGTACTAAACAACGCTAAGATTCGCTGACATTAGTCTTCCTTTAGGATGTCTGTGCACATACTTGTCTCTCTTATTAGCTCCACAAGTAATTAGTTTCGTTATTAATCTCAGTAGGAGGTTGGCGATGCAGTATATGTATAGTTCTCTGCGATATGTAACATATAATGAACTCCAGCACAAAGGAACTTCCATATGGCGAAGCGGAGCATGAAATAAAAGCGAAAAAATTACAGAAATGCAAAGCACAGCGAATAACTCCACAGTGATATTTCACATGGAAACAAAAATCAAATCAATTGAAAGTAGTTTATGTTTTATAGACTTTTGAAAAGACAATTATGTTCGAAGTTATGTGATGCTACTTCCGCATTTGCCTATTCTTTTTCCTTTCATATTGAAGCAAAAATATAGTACATAATTAATTCTTTTTAATCTAAACTTTATATGATTTTCCACAATTATGGGTACACAAGGTCATAGAGACACCATGAAGAAACAAGAAAACAAAGCAATCCTCTTCCTAGTAATAGCTGGCCAAGGAACTGACGCATTCTGGACTCTGTCGGTAAAGAACGAAACTATTTCTGAGGATAGCAAATGGAATCATCAAGCAAATCATATGAGTCTGTGATTACAGAAATGTTAATGAAGTCGCACTGGGTGACGCAGTCGGTATAGCGCTGGCCTTCCGTGCCCGAGGTTGCGGGTTCGATCCCGGCCCAGGTCGATGGCATTTAAGCACAGTCTAGTATATACAGTCGCGAAGCTCAATACATAGTAAATATGCAAACATTAGGTAGTTGCTCAACACTAGGATCGCTAATATCGCCTCATTACAGGCAATGCAAAATAGTACAGTCACAGTCTATTGTTTCCAGCACCCTCAAAACTCAAGCTTCGTGACTGTATATAGTAGACTGTGATTTAAGTGTGTAGACTGTGATTGACTCATGTCAATAAATTTAGTGACATGTAAAAGAACTCCTGCGGACACAATTCCGGCACACCGGCGACGTTGATATAAACTCGGCTGTTGCGAGCGTCGTTAAATAAAACATAATTTAAATTTATGTTAATGAATACAAACGGATTCATTGGAGCGGAAAGGGTTAATAAACAACAGGTTACACTAGGAGCGAACAATTAGCATTTTACAACCCGAAGTAATATTTCTTTTCATAATGAAACCAGAACTTTTCTACTTTCTTTCCACGTTTTTTTGGGGGTTTTCTTTAGTTTCAAAAACACTAGTTTGCACTGAAAATTGACTTTGACTATATTTTGATTTATGAAACGATCATCTATTTGGCATCTATATTATGAATGAAAGGTATTTAGTATAAGCGAAGAACATTGCTTAAAAAAAAGGATGAGCCAGCGGGGTAGCTCAGGCGGTAGAGCGTTTTCTTTCGCCTACTCATCCCGAAGTTGCTCTCGGGCGTGTGTTCGATTCCAGCTCGGGCCGATTACCTGGTTGGGTTCCTTCCAAAGTTTTCTCCAACCGTAAGGCGAATATGAGGTAATCTATGGCGAATACTCGGCCTCATCCCACCAAATACCATCTCGTTATCACCAACTCCATCAACGCTAAATAACCTAGTGGTTGATACAGTGTAGTTGAATAACCAAGGTAAAGCAAAACAAAAAATTATTTTACTATTGCTATGATGTACCGAGGTACATATATTCCGCGCAGGAATTCTGCGTTACCATATTATGAAGAATGGGTAGAACGGAGAAAAATTCTCTCCGGCACCGGGACTCGAACCTGGGTTTTCAGCTCTACGTGCTGACGCTTTATCCAGTTCCGATGCCGGATTGAATCCTTTTCAGTTTAAGTTCTACCTCTCAGCTTCCCTTTGGTAGCTTACCCTCATGTACTGTGTAACAATATATGACAATGTCCACCACACTATGTACAGAGATGCACTCATTACGAGTGATTAAGTGGCCGGGATTATATTAACTTACGTTACGAACTAATGTTTAATGAGCTAGAACAAGCTTTCGTTTGATATCCAAATTGCTTCAGATTATCAATACAACTCTTCCCAGTACTTTCTCATGTAAAATACTGAAACTGAATGATACTACAGAAAGCAATTGAAGGGTTCAGAGCTATAGTGGGCCAAGCGCCATATATTAAAAACAGAGAAAGCAAGGTTTAAGTTAAGTGTTTACCATAATTCAATGAAACATATAACAAGTAATATAAAGTATGCACATTAAAATTAAATAATATGTCAGTCTTCATTAAACTATGGTATTCAGGGCCATAGTGGGCCAAGCGCCATATATTAAAAACGGAGAAATCAAGGGTTAAAGTTAAGTGTTTACCATAATTCAATGAAAGATATAGCAAGTAATATAAAGTACGCACATTAAAATTAAATGATATATCAGTCTTCATTAAACTATGGTATTCAGAGCCATAGTGGGCCAAGCGCCATATATTAAAAACTGAGTAAACAAGGGTTAAAGTTAAGTGTTTACCATAATTCAATTAAACATATAACATGTAATATAAAGTAAGCACATTAAAACTAAATTATATATCAGTCTTCATTAAACTATGATATACAGGGCCATAGTGGGCCAAGCGCCATACATTAAAAACAGAAAAAAAAACAAGGGTTAAAGTTAAGTGTTTACCATAATTCAATTAAACATATAACAAGTAATATAAAGTAAGCACATTAAAACAAATATTTCAGTCTTCATTAAACAATGGTATTCACTTAACCTTAATCCTTGCTTGCTCCGTTTTTAATAAATGGCTCTTGGCCCAGTATACTCCGAACCCTTCAGTTTTTGCGTTGTCGTAATGGCAGTATATGTAAATGGCCATGTCCACTCACTCATAATAAGTGTATAGTCTGCGTACACTGCAAGTTGTAGGCTTGTTATATTTGCTTTTAGTTTTTGCTGAATAATTGTTTATGATGGATTTGTATTTATTTACACTGCAAGTGGGCAAGCACCCGGTGGCAGTGGTATACACAATATAAACAATACACAATAAAATGATAAACAATACACAATAAAATTTACAATACACAATAAAATTATACAATACACAATACAATTATATACACAATACAATTATATACACAATACAATAAGAATACACAACACAATTTAACACAATAATTATAAGTAATAATAAAACATAAAATACCTATTTTTACAATACAACCTACATATGTATAGACCCTACATAAGTTTCAGTAGTCTTTCACTTTACTTTCATCTCACTCACTGTAGTGGCACTATGACGCATTTCACTGACACTTTAGGACACATTTCACTGACACTATAGAACACATTTCATTGACACTCAATAACACATTTCACTGACACTATAGAACACATTTCATTGACGCTATAAATTATCACTGATCGGAACTATTCACTGCACTGTAAAACCATAACTTCACTGACTCACCTCGCTTCACTGATACAACAGTTCAAATAAATCAAATAATTACACCCTTATGCATACTTATAAACAGAACTACATTTAAGCTAAACATTTCTAGTCTAAGGCCCTCTTACACGCTATTTTTAAATAATTTACAATTCAAACCAAGGGAGTAACTCGTCAGGTTAAATAAATACATGTCACCTTAAAAAATTAAATGTTGAATGTCACCTTAATTTTAATTTGCACTTTATACACAACTTTTTAAGTTATTCTTGAATCTCTTTAAGGAAGGACAGCCCTCAAAGACCGCTGTAGATAGGTCATTCCAATCATTCCAGTCATTTGTTGATGTTTAACAAATTCCCCACTTCTGAGGTAAAATCATGTACTCTCTTCAAATATTAAATCATAGTAACTGTTTTTTCTTTCAGTCCTGGCATTCAGCAAGTGGCTAACTTTGTGTGTGGATTGTTTCAGGTGAGTCGTTCACACGGAGTGTAAAGTGAAGCACGAGTGTACAGCGAATATGCGAATGTGGAAAAATTTGGATTGAAGTTACTGCAGTTAAAAACAGTAAGTAGATATATCCAGCCAAATATTTATGAGTTGGAAATATTTATATATGAAATACTCTGTCTTGATATTTAAATACTGTACATATCCCCAGTCTATCTATCTTAACGCACCTACTAGCTTCTATTCATGAATAGGAAAGATAAATGTTCACTATATGGATTTTTCTGAAATGTAAATACAAAATTATTTCGGAAAACGTATTATTTGTCTTTATTGTGTTAAATTTTATATTACCTCGTTAACATGTTTCAGCCTGCTATTGGCCATCTTCAGAACTGGATGTTGCTGGTCTTGGCGCCTTTTATTTTGTTTTCTGTGGGGGTGTGTTTGTGTTGTGTAATGTGAGTCAAAGAGTGTGTGTGTTCTCAACACACAAACAAACAAATACAACCACACAGGCGTATACAAACTCAAATGTAACACCTGCAACAACTTCTATGTAGGACATACAGGCAGATCATTTCAAACACGTTACAAAGAACACATCACAGCCATAACAAAATTACAAAACACTTCCACATATGCAGAACACATCACAAATGATAACCACACCTATAGAGACATCAACACAGACATGGAAATACTGCACATCCAACCAAAAAGCCAGAAACTCAACACATTAGAACAATACGAAATATACAGACACACGAAAACACATCCAAATGAAATTTTCAACACACAACTCAATTTCAGAACACACACAGTCTTTGACTCCACATTACACTACACAAACACACCCCCACAGGAAACAAAACAAAACGCGCCAAGACCAACAACAACCAGTTCTGATGTTGGCCAATAGCAGGCTGAAACATGTTAATATTTACTTACTGGCTTTCAAGGAACCCGGAGGTTCATCGCCGCCCTCACATAAGCCCGCCATTGGTCCCTATCCTGAGCAAGAATAATCCAGTCTCTACCATCATATCCTACCTCCCTCAAATCCATTTTAATATTATCTTCCCATCTACGTCTCGGCCTCCCCAAAGGTATTTTGCCCTCCGGCCTCCCAACTAACACTCTATATGCATTTCTGGATTCGCCCGTACGTGCTACATGTCCTGCCCATCTCAAACGTCTGGAGTTTATGGTCCTAATTATGTCAGGTGAAGTATACAATGCGTGCAGCTCTGTGTTGTGTAACTTTCTCCATTCTCCTGTAACTTCATCCCTCTTAGCCCCAAATATTTTCATAAGAACCTTATTCTCAAACAACCTTTATCTTTATTCCTCTCTCAAAGTGAGAGTCCAAGTTTCACAACCATACAGAACAACCGGAACATGTTAATAAGGTAATATAAAATTTAACACAAGAAAGACAAATAATACGTTTTCAGAAGTGATATAGTGTTAAAAGTTGTGTAATCAAGATGTACAAAATTATTATAAATAACAATGAAATATTTTACAACCTATTAAGAAACGAGCAATTCCTTACATCTATGAATCCTATAACGTGAGTGAAAAGTGTGCACTTCGGAATTTGTTTTAATGATCTCAGTTAATAAAAACTTTGCTTTTTGCATAAAATTTTAACAGATACTTATTGGTTCCTTTTTTCAGTTAAGAATAATATGCTTAAATAGCTTATAATTACATTTTTATGATAAGTTAAAATAGGATTCACGTACTTTACAACGTTTGAAATAAAATATTTCAGTTTATGACTAACATCTACCTGAACAGTTCTAACGTCAATATTTGGTTGTCTTGTCAACGGCGACCAGTTCGTACGTAGGAATCGCCAAGTTAAGCTCTAATCCTTTCCATTGTGTCAGTTAGCAGGAGTTCAAATAATTTTTGTTGAGTGTTGATTCATCCGGAATATTGAAGTTGCAGTATTTGCGTAGAAATGCTTGAAACTTTGGCACTCCAAGTTTATACCACGGTATGTTTGCAGCAACCATTGCGATGCACAAATATTTATTACATTCACTGGTAGAAGATGAAGAAGGTTGCAGCTGAGTCATTCCATGCTAAACATCAGAGGGTTTCACATAAGTATAAGAACAGGAGCGAAACATCACTTTTGTAGGGGTGTCCTTAAAATATTGTTTTGTAGGCGTAAGGCGTAAATAATTTGGCTATTTTACTTATGACTTTTAAGGAACCTGGAAGTTCATTGTCGCCATCACATAAACCCGTCATCGATCTCTATCCTAAGCAAGATTAATCCACTCTCTACAATCATATCCCACCTCGCTCAAACCTATTTCAATATTATCCTCCCATCTACGTCTCGGTCTCTCCAAAGGTCTTTTTCTCTCCGGTCTCCCAACTAACACTATCAATTTCTGAATTCACCAATACGTGCTACATGCTTTGTCCATCTCAAACTTCTGGATTTAATGTTCCTAATTATGTCAGGTGAAGAATACAATGCGTGCAGTTCTGTGTTGTGTAACATTCTCCATTCTCCTGTAATTTCATCCCTCGTAGCCCCAAATATTTTCCTAGGCTCCTTATTCTCAAACACCCTTAACCTCTGTTCATCTCTCAAAGTGAGAATCCAAGTTTCACAACCATAAAGAACAACCGGTAATATAACTGTTTTATAAATTCTAACTTTCAGATTTTTGACAGCAGACTGGATGACAAAACCTTCTCAACCGAATAATAACAGGCATTCCCACATTTATTCTGCGTTTAATTTCCTCTCGAGTGTCATCTATATTTGTTACTGTTGTCTGAATATATTTTAATTTTTCCACCTCTTCAAAGGATACGTTTCCAATTTTTATATTTCTATTTCGTACAATATTCTCGTCACGAGACATAATCATATACTTTGTCTTTTCGGGATTTACTTTCAAACCTATCTCTTTGCTTGCTTGAAGTAAAATTCCCATGTTTTCCCTAACAGTTTGTGGATTTCTCCTAACATATTCACGTCATCCGCATAGACAAGCAGCTGATGTAACCCGTTAAGTTCCAAGCCCATTCTGTTATCCTGGACTTTTCTAATGGCATACTCTTTCATACATAATCCTTCCATCTATTCTCAGGACTTATCTTACCACTTCAACCATCCTGCTCTTCTTGCGGATTTATTTACATGAGATTTTAGTATTTCTGTGTGTGTTTGAAAGTATTTTTTGTAAATTGTTCTGTCTTGTTTGGCAGTTTTGAGCACTCCGTTTCTCCTTAGAAATTTGTTTTCTGTGGTCATGCATATGAGTTTTCTTTTCGATGAAAATTTCATCCAGATTTCATTGAAACTAGCCAACAATATTGTTACTTTCGTTATGTATATTATTATTATTATTATTATTATTATTGTTATTATTCCATATGTAGATGAAATTATTGGGGATCATCAGTGTAATTTTGGGCGTAATAGATCAACTATTCATCAGATATTTTTTATTCGGCAGATAATGGAGAAAAAATGGGAGTATAAGGGTACAGTGCATCAGTTATTCATAGATTTCAAAAAGGCATACGACTCTGTTAAGAGACAAGTTTTATATGATATTCTTATTGAATTTGGTATTCCCAAGAAACTAGTTCGATTAATTAAAATGTGTCTCAGTAAAACTTACAGCAGAGTTCGTATAGGTCAGTTTCTGTCAGATGCGTTTCCAATTCACTGTGGGCTAAAGCTAGGAGATGCACTATCACCTTTACTTTTTAACTTTGCTCTAGAGTATGTCATTAGGAAAGTTCAGGATAACAGAGAGGGTTGGAATTGAACGGGTTATATCAGCTTCTTGTCTATGCGGATGATGTGAATATGTTAGGAGAAAATCCACAAACGAATAGGGAAAATACGGGAATTTTGCTTGAAGCAAGTAAAGAAATAGGTTTGGAAGTAAATCCCGAAAAGACAAAGTGTATGATTATGTCTCGTCATCAGAATATTGTACGAAATGGAAATGTAAAAATTGGAGATTTATCCTTTGAAGAGGTGAAAAAATTCAAATACCTGGGAGCAATAGTAACAAATATAAATGATACTCGGGAGGAAATTAAACACAGAATAAATATGGGAAATGCCTCTTATTATTCGGTTGAAAACCTTTTATCATCCAGTCTGCTGTCAAAAAATCTGAAAGTTAGAATTTATAAAACAGTTATATTACCGGTTGTTCTATATGGTTGTGAAACTTGGACTCTCACTTTGAGGGAGGAACATAGGTTAAGGGTGTTCGAGAATAAGGTGCTTAGGAAAATATTTGGGGCTAAGATGGATGAAGTTACATGAGAATGGTGAAAGTTACACAACACAGAACTGCACGCATTGTATTCTTCATCTGACATAATTAGAAACATTAAATCCAGACGTTTGGGATGGGCAGGGCATGTAGCATGTATGGGCGAATCCAGAAAGGCATATAGAGTGTTCGTTGGGAGACCGGAGGGAAAAAGGCCTTTGGGGAGGCCGTGACGTAGGTGGGAAGATAATATTAAAATGGATTTGAGGGAGGTGGGATATGATGATAGAGACTGGATTAATCTTGCTCAGGATAGGGACCAATGGCGGGCTTATGTGAGGGCGGCAATGAACCTCTGGGTTCCTTAAAAGCCAGTAAGTTATTATTATTATTATTATTATTATTATTATTATTATTATTATTATTATTATTATTATTATTATTATTATTGCTTTGTGAAGCAGAGCTGGTATTAGTGTTGATGAGATCCTTACACCCCCGCGTGGCGTGTCGCGTCATGCTGATAATGGACTAGGCTGATCCCCAAGCTTATTCCCACAAACTTGTCTCGCAGGCAGAACAGATGTGCAATCTCCAGGGATTTTTGGTGATAGGTATTAAATGCCGGATGTCGCCGTACTGGCATATCCTCCCCTCTTCTCTCTTCCTCTCCCGGTGCTTACAGCAATCCCACGCTGAGGCTTCTGGGAGGTGAAGCCACCATGGCACCAACTTCGCTCTCCTCTAGGGAAATCGCGGCGACCACCACACAAATCGATACGGGACACCCTCCCCAATCCGACGGGCTAACACCGAGCCTTATAGTGGGTCCTTAGAGAGAGGGACTTTGACAAGGAAATGTCAGGTCTTTATGAGGACTATAATGCACCAAGCCTGTCTTGGATCAAAGGCAAGAAACTTCATCCCCCTTGCATTGTGCGTATTTCAGAAGCTCTACGGCTGTGCTTATCAAACTGGGGTGCGCGAAACGAAAAGATATCTGTAGTTCTTTTTTCATTAGAATGTACAGTTAAGTTCATTAGAATCCTTAAACAACATTCGAAAATTCCTTCCGCTATCACTCAAGAAAATACTAGTGGAAACACTAGTAATGCCCCACTTCGATTATTGTGATTTTCTACTGACTGACCTCAATGTCAACCAGTCGCAAATATTACAACCTGTTCATAATTCTTGTGTTCGCTTCGTCTGCGATGTCCGTCGCGCTGACCACATTACCCCATCCTTCCAAACTCTAAACTGGCTACGGCTTAACGAACGTAGAAGTTTTCATTCTCTTGTTCTCCTTTTCCAAGTCCTTCACACCTCTACACCTACCTACCTTGCCTCCCGTTTCAGTTACCTGTCATCATATCATAATCTCTTCACACGCACGCAAAATAGCCGCATACTAGCCATACCAACACATAAGACATCATCGTATTCATCATCATACACAATCTCGCTCTCGCGCTTGTGGAATACCCTACCCAGTGACATCAGAGACTGTCGGAATTTCTTAGCGTTCAAAAGCAAACTTATTAAGCATTTTCTTACTGCGTAGAGTAGGTTTAATTTGTACTTAATCAATAAGAGAAATGCTTCTCTCTTCTTAACTTTTACAATAAACTGTCTAGCTTTCATTAATCAGTTAATCTTTTAGTACTTTGATTTTTATTGTATTTGTAAATTTAATATTAATTGTAATTATGATTGTAATTGTATTCTTAATATTGTACTTGTAATCCCCTGGTAGAGGGGAAGAGAAGGCCTGATGGCCTTATCTGTACCAGGTTAAATAAATAAATAAATAAATAAAGTAGAATGTAGGCCTATTGACAATAATGATAATTATCATTATAGTAATACAGGGTGAACCGTGTAATGTCATTAATTTCAAGGGATTATTCTTTGAGATATTTCAAACGAAGAGGTTTCATACAATTTTGCTCGTTTTTGCTTCCTTTTCGAGATAAAATTGTTTTATATCAAACGTTTTATAGCGTGTTTTAGGAAACTCACTGACATAATTCCCAATACGATCAATCAATTTAAGAGAGCAGTGAATTATCACAGTCAAGTATATACAGTCACGAAGCTTGAGTTGTGAGGGTGCTTGGAATAATAGACCGTGCCGGTACTATTTCGCATTGTCTGTAATGAAGCTATATCAGCGATCCTAGTGGTTAGCAACTATCTATGGATGCATATTTAATACGTATTGAGCTTCGTGACTGTATATACTAGACTGTATGTATGTATGTATGTATGTATGTATGTATGTATGTATGTATGTATGTATGTATGTATGTATGTATGTATTCACACTGCAGTGGGTATATATCCGGTGGCAGTGGTAACTAATTACACTCCATAATGACAATAATAAACTTATTAATTAAAAATACAATTAATAATAATACTAATAATTAATACTAACAATAATTAATAATAATAATAATAATAATAACAACAACAGGGAATATACTAAATTAAATGGAACGATCACTTAAAATAACATTTGAAATAAATCTAATTTGTATCTTAAAACTAAGATCGAACTAAAACCCATGAGTATGATATGTTCATATCTGCACAAGTACCTTTCAAATTACACTCATTTCGCTGTCAACTCACTCACTGCACTGGAACTACGACACATTTCACTGATTCTATCCTGATTTCACTAACACTTCAAAAACATTTCACTGTTCAAATACTTTGCACTGCCACTATAAACTATAAAGCTTCACTGACAGGAACACGTTTCACTGACACAACACACTTCACTGACACGACATACTTCTTCACTGATACAACACACTTCACTGACACAACATAATTCTTCACTGATACAACACTTCAGTAACAACATAGGCTATCATTTACACCCTTTCAATACTGTGTATATTTACCGTCTATTAGTAAGGTTCTTAAGCCTATTTTTAAATACATTTTTGGTTATTGGTAAAGCCTTTAGTAAGTCTGCAGGTAAAGCATTCCAGTCCCTGATAGTACGATTGAGAAAAGAAAACTTTCCAGTGTCCGTCCTCTGCCTTCTTTCCCTCAATTTATATGAGTGGTCGTTCCTTGAAGAGTAATTTGGCGGCTGCAACCTATTTTTTATTTCTCTCCAGGCAGGCTCACCTCTGTATGTTTTGAACATTGCGCATAATCGAATTCGCGTTCTCCTGTCCGTGAGTGCGTCCCATTTTAATGGTGAATTTTTCCGACAACACTTAAGAGCCCGTTTTTGAATCTTTTCCAGTGTATTAATATGTTCTAATCTGTAAGGATCCCAACATGCAGCACCATATTCCATTACTGGACGTACTAGTGATTTATATGCAATCTCTTTGGATTTATCAGAACCTTTTCTTAGTACCCTCATCACAAAGTGTAACGCTCTCCATGCTTTTCCCGCTGTGTCCGTAACGTGTTCCCCCCAGCCGAGATCGCTGCTAAATGTTATTTCGAGGTATTTACATTTGTTAACTTCCGGAATGGTTTCACCCCCTAACGTATACGATGCGACTATTTTATTTCTTTTCTTGTAAAGCTGATGGCTTTGCTCTTTAGAGAATTTATTTTCATTTTGTTGGCTATTGCCCAATCGTTTATTCTATTGAGGTCATTCTGGAGAAGAGTAGTATCTTCATGGCTTTTTATTTCCCTGTATACCATACAATCATCCGCGAATAAGCGAACCCTAGACAAGATATTAACTGGCAGATCATTTACAAAAGCCAAGAATAGAAGAGACCCCAAGACACTCCCCTGCGGGACCCCGGAAGTAATTTCAATTGGGTTCGATAATTCCTCCCCTACTCGTACTCTCTGAGTGCGACAAGTTAAAAATTCCTTGATCCACTGGAGCACTCTGAAGTCAATCCCCGTTGATTGTAGTTAACCAACAATATATCGTGTGGGACTACATCGAATGCGCGTGAAAAGTCAATAATCACTGCATCTACTTGGCTGTGGTATTATGTTAATAAATGATCGAAATAATTTTAGTATTATCCTTTTTAATGTACAGAAATTTTAACCTAAGAAATGTAACATTGCAAAATTACTTTGCAGAACGAAAAGTTACAGCTGTTTGGGTCATATTTTTACACATTAATGTAGAAACTCTTATACAGACGTTTATACCTACACAATGAATAGCTCGTTTATAAGTCGTGTATAAATTCCTTACCAATAACACTACATACGTCGTGTATAACAGTACAACTGTTACACAGCTACGTCATAGTTTCGTCATTACTTCGTTACGAAAGGTAATATAATATCTGAGGTTCTCTATTGCATCCGATAGTGCGCGCTAGTGTGCCGCGCTAAGTATCGATAGTACAACTGGATCTGGCCGATTACGACGTTATATTTTGGTCTGAAGGTACAACTACAGCAATTCTAATTATTCTGTGCTCTTTGGTTTGTTCTTCTGTGGTTACATGGCAACAATAATCATGAAATGACAATAGATACGAACACCTGTTAGAGGAACGGCCATTTTTTCTCTATATGCAACGCTTAAACAAGGAGTTTCGTGTATATAACTAATGCAAAGCAATTCCCATTGTATAGTTACAGGCTGTTTATACATCCATCGCTTATGCATGGTTTATTAGTAACGTTTTCTGTCCTAATTCTGCATAAGTCTCGTATAAAAACTATACATGTTTATGGTTACGTGTACATTTCGAACTGCCCGCTCAAGGTCAAGCAATGGACTGCATTTTCCACATATGCTTACCCCAATCCTGGACCATTCTTCTCAACTAAAGTCAGCTGGGGCAGCCGAAATTACCAATACTTCAGTTTACAGTTTTCAGTTCAGTGACTCGTGCGTGGTTTGTACTTTTGTACGTGACCTTGATTCGCCAATTCCAATGCACGGATAATAGTAAGACCGTAAACGGACAAAAGTGAAATTATTTCAATCATTTATTGTCATAATACACTGCTCTCTTAAATTGACTGAACAAGATGGATATTTAGTCAAAGGCTTTCCCAAAAACACGCTATGAAATGTTTCATATAAAACATTTTCTATCTCGAAAATGAAGCAAAAAACGAAGACCATTGCATTGAACTTGTTTGTTTGGAATATCTCAAAGAATAACACCATGCAATTAATAATAGTACATTATGCAACGAGCCTATAATGAAGGTAATTAAGAAGCGAGTTTGGATATTTATGAAACTCTCTTGCGCTCGTTTCATAATTTTCATACCAGCTTCTTAATTACCATTATAGGAGAATTTCATACGACTTTTTATGCTCGACCATATTTCTAACTTGATATTATTAATTTTCTTTGTATCTGACCTGGAGAAATGTCCCGTATGTTGTGAGATGTTGGCAGACGCGAAAGTATTGATTTTTTCCGAGGAACAGATGTTCACATTGACCTTGCTAGGCCATAAGAACCTACAGAGATAACATTGAAATTAAATTAGACATTGAAAAACTAGATGACAAATTGAATTTATTTGAATATTATTTACAATTAACGCTAATTATTATAGTAACAGAACATAACCTTCTGCGACAGTATTGGATTTCCAGCCTCCGTGACTTTTCGCTAATTCTCTTTCGATTGCATATCCGAGAATAATCGATACTTGCGGTTTTATAACGGTAGAAAGCTGACCTGTTATTGGCTGAACAGTTGTAACCTGAGTCGTCATTGGCTGAAAGACCTGACCTTTAATGAGTAGGTGTACTTTAATGACATGCATTAAAGGACTGCTACCAGGTGTATAATTACTACATTTCGGCATGGTCGAGCATAATAGTACATTATGCAACGAGTCTATAATGAAGGTAATTAAGAAGTGAGTACGGATATTTATGAAACGAGCGCAAGCGAGTTTCTTAATTTTCATACGAGCTTCTTAATTACCATTATAGGCGAGTTTCATACGACTTTTTATGCTCGACCATATTTCTAACTTGGTATTATTAATTTTAATTGTATCTGACCTTCAGCAATGTTCCGTATGTTGTGAGATGTGCGCAGACGCGAAAGTATTGATTTTTTTAGAGGAACAGATATGCACATTGACCTTGCTAGGCCATAAGAACCTACAGAGATAACATTCAAATTAAATTAGACATTGAAAAACGAGATGAAAAATTGAATTTATTTGAATATTATTTACAATTAACGCTAATTATTATAGTAACAGAACATAACCTTCTGCGACAGTATTGGATTTCCAGCCTCCGTGACTTTTCGCTAATTCTCTTTCGATAGCATATCCGAGAATAATCGATACTTGCGGTTTTATAACGGTAGAAAGCTGACCTGTTATTGGCTGAACAGTTGTAACCTGAGTCGTCATTGGCTGAAAGACCTCATCAACGTCGGTTAGTGTAACCACCGGTTAAAATTGTCACCTAACCCCTGGTTAAGCATTTTTACAGTGAATCGATCTCGGTTACGACTTAAATAGGAGGTTAACCACAGTAATTTCTAACCGGCGATATTCGAGTGGTTAAAGGGGATATCCAGCGATTAGTAGAGCAAGCAAAGCAAAATGGCGGCCAGAGCCACAGGTGATTATTTCGAAGACGATTATTATTGTACAGTACTTGAATCACTTGGATAGAGCGTGAGCGTGAAGTCTTTTTTAGAGGAAAGAGAGAATTCTTACGACGAATTAGGTGACAGAAAATTTCAGGAGCTATTTCGTTTATCAAAATGTACAAATGGATCACTTGAAACAACACAAAAAGTCATATTTCTCTTATGGATCGGCTGCTTATATTACGATTCTATGCTACTGTTATTTTCCGTATTTTTAGAGGGAATACTCGAATACCTCTTTCTCTATGTCACTGGCTGAACAAAGAGAGGTTATGGATTGATCTTAGGATAATGAACAATTCCCTGTTGTAAATGGGGTCCTGGATCGTACACGCATTCCTACTAATCTTCTGCATCCTTTCTCTTTTTGGATATTCCTTCTTTTTTATATAGCCTAATATATTTAAATCTAGTAAGTAAGTCTATCGATACTTCAACCTCACATTGGGCTATAATCATTTTTCCATTCAATTTTCCATTTTGTACGATTTTAACCAGAGTGCTGCATTGGACTTAAATCGCTCGCTTGAACTCGGTCGAATGTCGCACGCTCGAGTGAGATAAGATCGGTCGTGATACGCTCATAATAAATAGAAGCACAGTACAAGGTCATCTCACCGACATGTGTTATCTTATATTAATAATGTATTATATACTTTCTGTAACTGTAATTTTAATTTTATTTCTTATTTTATTTTATATTCTCTTATAGGCCTATTAATATTATATCTGAACTGCGACCGAACACGAGCGCTGCTCATTCGGTCTCAAATTTTGTTAATACTAATGTATCTCCTTTTTTATATTGATTGTATTATTTTATTTCTATTTCTCTTGTTTGTAATTAGGTATTTTCTTTATTCTGTATATTTAAATTTAAATAAATAAATAAATGAATCTTGTATGGAAGGCGACAGATAAGATACACACATGTTTTGCTCACACGGTAAAAATAAGGCTTTATTTTCTGTGTTTATGACAAACGTCTAATGGAACAGTCAATGGAACGTACCAAAACAGGAACATGAAGTTATAAATAAAATAGTATGAAAAACTTCGATATACAGTTATTATTGCTAATTAATAATTATTCAATATTTGATTTACCACATATATAATATGATAGGTCCATACATAGCGTTCCGCCTATATACTGCGACAATGTAGAAACGTTTTACAAAATATTATTGATATAGCAGTAGATTAATAACAATATTAGTACAGAGATAACGTCACAGAAAATATAATAAAACGAATAATCATGCTGCACAACTGTTACAGACGCAAAGATTGATACAATAATTATTAGAGATTATTATTATTATTATTATTATTATTATTATTACTAGAAAACTTGATACAGTTCTTGCATTATCGTGATTGTGTTCTCCGTTTATAATAATTACATTTACATCCAATAACATCCATCAGATGTGGCAAAAACAAAATCACTCCAGTGGGGGGGGGGGGGGTGGGGGACATTTACCTACAACATTTATATTACATTTTAAAGCAAGTTTTGTAGTTGTACTATGGAGAGGTTAGTTAAACACTGCAAAGTTTTGAAATGATAAACATCTATGATGTTACTACACGGTTCATCACTGTAACAAGAACGAATGTCTAACGCTCGGCTTATACCGTTCGAGGATGTATCGCTTTACCCATCATGCATGTCCGCTACCTATCGGATTATGCTATGAACTACTTGACGCTCGAGCGAAAACGTCCGATGCAGACCTCTGATTTTAACCTAACAGCAATGAAAAACAAAGAAACGCAACTCGCAAATATAACAGCGCCCAAAGGAAAACAAATGCAAAGCGAAAATGTAGGACACGCTCATTTCGATTTAGAACGGAGTGAGCGCAGTCGTTTTTAGACGTTGACTATTATCTTTGAACCTGTACTTCTGTATGGGGCGCAATCCTGGTCACTCACCAAGAAACAGGCATTAGAATTAGAAAGATGCCAAAGAAGAATGGAAAGGAAAATACTCGGAATGAGCCTGAAGGACAGAATCAGAAAGGAAGAAGTACGGCGACGAAGCGGCGTAGAGGACGTGGTCACACTCGCTAATAGGACGAAATGGCGCTGGGGAAGACACGTTGTACGAATGCAACCTACCAGATGGGCACACACGGCGACACTAGAGTTGGGTCGATTCGTGAACGAATCGTTCATTCGAACGGCTAATAATAAAGAATCGTAAGAATCGATTCGTGGTATCAACGAATCGTCGTTCAAAAGAATCGTAACGAATCGTCGTTCAAAATAATAGTAACGAATTGACATGGTATCGTAACCCACGATTCTATTCGTTGTTTGATGTAACCTGTCAACGGACATTTCCGAACCGTGTCGAATGCTCCCGAGCGAGAGTGAAATCAAAATACTGCATTTGTTAAGTATGGAAAATAATGAACACAAACCTGAAATTTGCATAGTTAAATAAAGATATAATGCAAAAAATGTACTTCGTAATAAGGTTCAGTTGATAAATTATAATTTAGAAACATTATTTTGGGTAATTTTGTAGACTAATGGAGGTCATGCTGAATGGTTCCAGCCAATGAGAAAGAGACAATCCAATGTCTTGCCTCTCATACCATCTATGCGAGAGATGTAGAACTTTTTGTTCTACGCGTGGTTTGCAAAGGAAAGTGTCCTGTAAGTCGTTCGTTGACGAATCGTTGGAATCGCAGAGTAGGAAGAATCGTGAACTCGTTGACGATTCAAAAGAATAGTTGGAATCGCAGACTGAGAAGAATCGTGAACGAATCGTTAGAATCGATTCGTAATGTATGATTGAATCGTTGGAATCGACTTCTGAAAAGAATCGTGTTGCCCAACTCTAGGCGACACTGTGGGATCCAAGAATTGGCTGGACGACCGAGAACCAGATGGGGGGACGAGTTCAAGTTGCAGCTAGGAGGACTGTGGACCAGAATAGGACGCCAAAGAACACGGTGGAAGGACGCAGTCAACCAACTTTGAGCGGCAGCAACAACCAGTGCTAGTGAAATTGTGGACAAAGAAGTAGGAATGTAAATAGACCATCAGGTCTGCTCTTCTGATTGTCAAGACTTGAGCCGTCCCTACCCAAGCAGGAGGCCTTGCCCCACTGGGGATTTACGGCATTATTATTATTATTATTATTATTATTATTATTATTATTATTATTATTTTTATTATTATTATTATCTTTGCAGCGGTATGGATGCTTTCCTTTAGTCATTTTGTAGAAACAGTGCACCACCATAGACTTCACTGGTGATTATGCATTGTGCACAGAAATTACATTTTAATCACGATTACTGTTTAACCGTTGTTTCGTAATCTATGATTACTGCGTTTTTAACCGATGATGATGCACTTCGCTGTAAAAGTTCTATCTGGCCTCACTACACTTAACGCTGTTGGTAGCGATGACTATAATGGTTGTGATCAGGGTTTAATATATAATCATTATAGAGATGGTTTATTTTGATTATAAACATAAAATAATAAAAACTGCCGTTGGCTGCATCGTTTTGGCATCCCATTAGTTCCGTCGTTCATTAGGCCGAGTTCTGACCAATATGCACTTTTTGTTCAGCAATGTACAAGCACGGTTCCATGCTCACTGGTTTATTTAATGCAGAATAAATATAGAGCTGTGATGGATGATAAAATTGACTATTCCACCCCAATTATGAAAGGCTTTCCTACATAGTCAATCAGTATTGTCGATAATTGTACTTTGAAGTGAAGGGAAGTAATGTGCCCATAATGACACTGCACTGCACTTTGCGATGCACTCAAATGAAGCTGTATTTCCACACGGAACCAGAAACAAGGTAGTAATTCCACTGGGCAGTACACTATTCCTGAATGGGAAAAATGGGACTTGAAATACTGCGTTGAAATTATCCGTTGGAATAGTTTTTCGCCTTGGTTTCCACTAAGGGAATTTCTTGTGTTTATGCCGGGAGGACTGTGCTGGGAAGTGAACTGTGAAGTCCAGAGCACCGAGGAAAAGTGGCTGAAAATTATCATCAGCTTCGTGTGAGAGCATTCACAGACGGGTTGGGGCGTGAGAGGCGAGCCTGCTCGCCAAGTTTCAAGCACAGCCACAATTCATCTGAGGGCTGCATCCCTTGGCAAGTAGCCCGAGCTGCGTGCTGCGTCCGTAGGATTTATTAATTGGCCCACAGAAAAAGAAGCCGGCCACACGAACGATAAATAAAAGCCAAATATTCTTATAATTTATAGCACTATATGTAGAAAAGTGTTCATTACTTCTTACTAACCATTTTAAAATGTCGTGTTCTAAAATAAATTGCCCTCTTTCGTGACGTACATAGTATCATCGTAATATTGTTTACAGTAAACGGAGATGGGCAAAATGAAATAGTGAAAAAGAAGGCTTTTTACGTCTAAGGCGCTATTAACCATTAAATTGACAAAGTATTCTATAGGCCATACCTGCACAAACAGCGCTCAAAGAGCGCGCGCGCTCCTTGGGAGCGGGAGAGCTGTGTTTACCGCTCGCCGAAACGGAGAGGAAGATACGTCAGAATGACATAGACTTGCTATAGGTAGAGGAGAGGGAAACGACCACTCAGTTATCTAGTGGAGTGCAGTGTGTAGGCCTATTCCCAGTAACTGTTTCACGTTGCTTACCTACTGCTACAGTACAGTATGGAGGAATCTAAAAGACGGAACGTAACATTTAACGATTTACAGCTCGAACTTATTGATCTTCAATGTGACCTAAGGGCTAAAGATCGTTTGAATAATACTACTAGCCTGGTTGAGTTTTACAAGACTAAACATTAGCAATAATATCCACGACTACACAGGCTGGCTGCGAAAATGATTGCTATGTTTGTCTCAACATTTATATTTGTGAGCAACTGTTTTCTACAATCAACTTTAATAAAGGCAGACATCGAACATCTGTAACTGATGTTTCATTACGATCAGTAGGCTACTGTTCCTTTCAGCTGCCAACAGCATAAAACCTCGTTTTGATGTACTGATAAATAAAAATATAACAAAATTATATTGTACATTTAAGTAGCTATAGAATTTCTATTATTTCTGTAAAATAAATATTTCTTTATTAATTAATAATAGTGCAAGATAGTTCTGCAAACACTGAACGGGAATTCATTTCATAAACACTCTTACTAGTATTGTACTTCCTTTTGTGTACATTTTGTACGAGATCACCCCTTCTTCCAGTCCACCCTTATACAGAGCACAGCTGATATCTCCATTCCGCTCATGAGCTGTGAGCCGGCTCGGAGAGCGCAAACCTTGTGAGGGTCTGCTATAGGATACAGCAGGTTAATAACCTATCTATATATAGGCTATAATTTGAACTGGTAATGGAAATTACGGGAAAACGGCTGAACGGATTTTAATAAATGACCCCTCATTTCGAAGCTTTGAACTCAAGTTTTTCAGAAAAATAGTTGTTTTCAGTGAAATGTCAATTTTTCAACATAATTTTCCTATTTTCCAAAATCCACCTGTCGTCAGTTTTGAGAACTAGCTAATTGCATTTCAGAATAAAACAAAACACACACTACAGTAAACAATATTACACGAAGGCCATGATCTGCAAGAATGCTGACATATTTAGAGCTCAAATTAAATTGGTTATTAAAAACTCAACTTACTAAAAATAATTTACAGGTTCGATTCTGTGGTGTGTAATTTTCTGGGTACAGCTGTGTATTGGATATTAAAAACTACAAAACTTGAGGTGGTTTGATGACATTATTACCATTAGAAATGAAATATTATTTCTCAAAATGCCATGATGTGACTATTTTTCATTAATTATACATATTAATGCTATATTGATGATATGAAAGTGAAACGTTTTGGGGTTATATAAGTAGATGTAGAGAATAACTTAAATTAGTTTTTTATTTCTATATTTTACTGAGTGGCAGCTATACAGTATATATAGTATATGTTACTGAAAGCTATAAAACTTGCGCAAGATAATAATATCATTAAAAATCAAATATTTTTATAGTTATTAATCAAGTGGGTTGGGCCTTTTTCATATATTTAATGAAGATGTCGTGTAGATATTTATATGTTTGGTTCTCTTCAGTATTGGCTCGAGAGAGAGTATTTTTCATTGTTATGGAAGCAAATAACTTTCAGAATGTCTGGTATTCTTCATTGAAAATAAGTCTGAAAAATGTTTATTTGAACGTCTAATGAACTTAGTTTGCAAGCCACTAGTATGCTATAATTTTAATAGAATAATAGAAAAAATTTGGTAGGAAAATTAAAATTTCACAATATTATAATATTGTACAACATATAAAATATGGACATTGCGATAGTTGTTTTCTTTATAGTCCGACAAAGTTTAATAAAATAGTGTGAGAAATGAAGTATTGCCAATTTCTTCTTCTTTTTCTTCTTCTTCATGGTTTAGGCCACAGCCTGCTTCGGTCTCATAGCAAGTGCTTCCATCTCTTTTGGGGTCTTCCGATGTCTCTCGTGGTCTATATTCATAACTTGCCGTACCCGTGCGCTCCTCTGCACCTGTTAGAAATAAGTAGGCCTATAAAGTACTTACATAATTAAAATAGGACGTTTGATCCAGGGAACATCCGTGTTTGATAGAAGGATAAATCGTTTAATATGTTACTTAATTTAAATTGTATTTAAATAATTAAAATGCGATCATTTTGGTCCAGAGACCACTCATTTGGTGCAATGACAATTCCTTTAACATGTTTCTTATTTGTTATTACATGCAACCATAGTTTAATGAATGTACAAAATAACCTATTAAGTTTTCTGTGCATAAGAAGCTATTTTAATCTTACCTGTTCTCAATTCACTCAGACGTTACTGTAATAACATTATAGCATTATGTCCATCTGGAGAAACTACACTTTCCAATGGTGAAATAATAATTAATTATACAAATCGGTTAATTTAACATCCGATATTACTTCATACAAACACAGAAACATTCTCTTTAGGCTGTGTTTAATATCTTTCGATTGTTGTTGTCCAAGGCCCCTTTGGAGGAAGCCATTTGTTCTTATTTCATTGCACCGCCTTAGATGGCGTTATTTTAATTTTAAAACTCATTTATCTCATTAAATATGAGTCCTATCAAAGTTTTGCAAAGGAAAAAACTTATCGGAAATCATTTTTAAAGAAACCTTTGTTATGTAACATTTTTTACAAAAATCAGTAATAAGCGAGATATTTTGATTTATTTAATTCAGGCCCCCTTATAACCCCCCCTTTCAAATAAAGTATTTTGAATGTCATATAGCCTAAAATCTAAGTTACAACGAACTTAATTTATATTCCAATTTTCATATAAATCGGTTCAGCCATTATCGCGTGAAAAGGTGACAAACATCCAGACAGACAGACGTACAGACAGACAGACAGACAGACAGACAGACATACAAACAAAAATTTCGAAAAAGCGATTCTCGGTTTCTGGGTGGTTAATTATATATGTTAGGACCAATTATTTTTGGAAAATCGAAAATTACCAGAAAAATTTCGGCTACAGATTTATTATTAGTATAGATATGCTGCTTTCGGTATTCTTGTCGCGTCCATTCTTTCAACATATTGTACCCAGTTATTGCGATATTAATTTATTTTATCGTTTATTGAGAATATATCTAATAGCGAGCTTGTAAAAAGTTGAACATGAAAATGACAGATAATCGTTACTTAAATAATTTCGAAATTGACAACATATATCTAAAAAATTTCAAGTGCATACCTAAGACAGAATACAGAACTATAAAATTAGTGAATGTTAGGTAAAAATATTGCTAATAGAAGTTCACAATAATCAGCGCATGGCTTCAACTTTGACATTCTCCAACGCTACGAGACTGATGGTAAAGAATTGTGACTGTGAAATTGTACTCAAAATTCAAACATTTTAGCATGTGAAAACAATTAAAAATTTAATTTCCTTTTTTCTCGGCTTTTAAGTGACAGTTCAGTCTGGATCAAACCGAATTAAGCTTGAATAATCTTTTTCCACATGTGCATGAAACAATAGTAATAACAATAATGAATCTCTATATATATAATTCGAACTGGTAATGGAAATTACGGGGAAACGGCTGAATGGATTTTAATAAATTACCCCTCATTTTGAAGCTTGGAACCCAAAGTTTTTCAGAAAAATAGTAATTTTCAATGACATGTCAATTCTCCTACATCATTTTCCTATTTTCCAAAATCCATCTGTCGTCAGTTACGAACTTTTCAGAATAAAACAAAACACACACTACAGTAAACAATATTACACGAAGGCCATGATCTCCAGGATTGCTGACATATTTAGAGCTCAAATTTAATTGGTTATTAAAACCTTCAAGAGTTATTAAAATTATTTACAGGTCTGATTCTGTGATGTGTAATTTTCTGAATACAACTGTGTATTGGATATTAAAAACTACAAAACTTGAGGTGATTTGATGACATTATTACCATTAGAAATGAAATAGAAATTTAGAAATCTTCCACTATTCGTGAGCTGCCATAAGGGACAAAGAGTACTTAACCATATAAATATTTACAAGTTCAGTGAACCATTAATTTTGTTTTGATAATGAAACTCCTACAAGTTCATTGATGTGACTATTTTTCATTAATTATACATATTAATGCTATAGGCCTATTGATGATATGTGAAACTTTTGGGGTATATAAGTAGATGTAGAGAATATCTTAAATTAAATCTTCACTTCTATAATTTACTGAATGGCGGCTATATAGTATACATAGTATATGTTACTGAAAACTATGAAACTTACCTAAGATAATACTATTATAGTTATTAATCAAGTGGGATTGGGAATTTTTCATATATTTAATGACGGTGTAGTGGAGATATTTCTGTGCGTGATTCTCTTCAGTATTGGCTCGAGAGGGCGCAAAAATTACAATTTCTATGGAAAGACCAAAAGGTATTACTTACTGATAAAATAAGAGGCCTACAAGATTTTGTAGTCTCCCGATCATTTCAGCAAGATCTCTTAACAGGATAAAATTAGGCTATTTTACCCTCTAGAAATTTCAGGGTAGTTCACGAAACATGTAGCACTATACCAAGATGCTTTGTCTATTGTTCGAAAGCATAACGAACCTGACTTTTTTTAACTTTCACCTACAATTCACAATGACCTGAATTAGCTATTGCTTTACTCCCACATGAAAAACCCACTGATCGTCCTGACATTGTTACTTGCGTTTTCGCGTTGAAACTCAAAAACCGAAGATGTATAGGTTCAAGAAAAAGTATTTGGCATAAAAAAACATTCAGAGGGAGTATGTTTCATTAATATGGAAGCAAATAACTTCCAAAATTTCTGTGTATCCTTCATTGTATAAATTTGAAATATGTTTATTTGAACGTCTAATGAACTTAGTTTGCAGCATTTGCTGCACAAGCCACTAGTATGTCTAAAAGGTAAAGGTAAAGGTATCCCCGTAACATGCCATGAAGACACTTGGGGGGCATGGAGGTAGAGCCCCATGCTTTCCATGACCTCGGCACTAGAATGAGGTGGTGTGGTCGGCACCACGCTCTGACCGCCTTTTACCCCCGGGAAGGACCCGGTACTCAATTTTATAGAAGGCTGAGTGAACCTTGGGGCCGTTCTGAAAGTTTGGCAACGAGAAAAAATCCTGTCACCACCTGGGATCGAACCCCGGACCTTTCAGTCCGTAGCCAGCTGCTCTACCAACTGAGCTACCCGGCCGCCCACTAGTATGTCTAATAATAACATTATTAATAGGTTCTATCTAAGACGCTTTTATAATTTCGTAATACTTCTATAAATTAGTGAAAAATATTTGTATTTTCGTAAAGAAAAAGAAGCTGTTAGTATCCATTGACTCTCATCTTCAATAATACAGACATTAGACATTTCCTGCAGTATATTACTTGAACTTGTATCTGCATTGAACCACGATGATGATGATTAATGGAAAAATGATAGAATGGTGTTACACAGCAGGAGTAACCCGCGTAAACTTCATCCAATACCATCTTTCAAACTCCAATTGGACCGAGGACTATGGATTTGAACGCACATCTCCCGAATGGAGAGCCTTCTGTCTAGCTCTAGCCCATATTGAGAAAGTATTATACGACCCTTTTTATGGCAGGGTCGACCTTCAATACCATACGAGGGGGAAACATGCACTTCGGAACCTTTACATTCGGTCCACTGGCCATCTCCAATAGGGAGATATAAACCTCCAAACTAGAACATTCGATCCTTCTGACCTAAAGAGGATGAAAGATTCAATCTTAGAAATGCTGTATCTTGTTACGAGAAATTGATATAAAAAATCCACTCCTGAACCTACAAGAAGAGTTCGTAATATTATCAGCAAGAAGTATCTCAAAATAGAAACGAATTCCATATTCACACACGTACGATCTCCTATATGTACCTTTTGTATGGTTTGTCTATCCCATATGTGTGTATATTGATTTTTTTTCAAAATATTGGATGGATTCTTTTACATTGAATAACTGCGTGTCAATTGATATAATAATAGCCTATAATACTTGAGTAAGAACTCAATGACTCTTCATTTTAAACAAGTAACGTAACATGACAACTTAACTAAAAATCAGTTCAGAGGATTTTGTTCCTGATTTTTGTTCTTGGCATAAATAAGCAGATCCACACCTGTGGAGTAACGGTTAGCGCGTCTAGCCGCGAAACCAGGTGGCCCGGGTTCGATTCCCGGTCGGGGAAAGTTACCTGTTTGAGGTTTTTCCCAGGGTTTTCCCTCAACCCAATATGAGCAAATGCTGGGTAACTTTCGGTGTTGAACCCCGGACTCATTTCACCGGCATTATCACCTTAATTTCATTCAGACGCTAAATAACCTAAGCTGTTGATAAAGCGTCGTAAAATAACCTAATAAAATAAAAAAATAAATAAGCAGGAGGAATAAATTCAAAATTAAAGGCCATATATGTGTGTAATTATACAGAGTGATTCATGACGATTTACCGTCCTTTACGGAGCTTATTTCTGAAGACATTTGGAGCAAAAATATTTCAATATTTTCAGAGTTACACTAATTTGAAGTTCACCTTGAATCTTGTATACATTACATTTAACACTTAAATATAAATGATTGATTAAATGGCAAACTTACTAGTGTTAAATTATATAACCACGTGCGGCTTAACAGCTGTTTCGGTGGATCATCAGAGTCTACTAGATCCCCGGCGTCATCTCGACTTCGCTGCCTGTTGTAGGGGTGCGTTTGCGTGTTGAAAGTGTAGTCGAATAGTGTGTGTGTTCTGAAATTGATCTGTGTGTTGAGGATTTGATTAGGGTTTGTTTTGGTGTGTCTGTAATAGTTGCTACAAGTTCTACATTGGACAGACAGGCAGATCATTCCAAACACGCTACAAAGAACACATTAAAGCAATAACCAGAGGACACAATTCATCTACATATGCCGATCACATAACCAATGCTAACCATACATACAATAACATAAATACAGACATGGAAATCCTACACATACAACCCAAAAACTCAACACACTAGAACAATCTGAAATATACAGACACACCAAAACACACCCTGATCAAATCCTCAACACACAGATCAATTTCAGAATACACATACTATTTGACTGCACTTTTCAACACTCTTCAAGACGCAAACGCACCCCTACAACAGGCAGCGAAGTTGAGATGACGCCGGGGATCTAGTAGGCTCTGATGATGGTGTGAAGGATCCACCGAAACAGCTGTAAGCTGCACATGGTTATATAATTTAACACTAGTAAGTTTGCCATTTAATCAATCATTTAAATTTAAAGTTGTTTGTAAAATACATCTTTCTTTAGTTTGAAGGTAAAAGAATAATTTACAAATAGAGAATGAACCATTCAGAAGTATCATTTCCTTAATTGGCAAGTATTATGAAGCTAAAAATTTACTGTGAACTCCTTAGTTGCTTCATAAGACATCTTTTTCTATTTTTAACTAGAAAATTACTTTATTCTTACGCACTTATCACAACAATTATTACAAATCACACCACTTCCACCACTTAATTATTTGCAGTTCAATTTTGCATCCTAATTTACAGTCTTGGAGAGTTTACAACACATTTTTAAAATGTCGCCGTCCGCTTGAGTACACTTGGCCGCACGCTTGTGAACGGCACTCGTGGCGCTACGTAACTGCATACGGCTATCTTTGATTTCCGTAGCCCTCGCGCTGGCTGCTGACTACACGCTGACCAAGATCACGCGTTCACAGCAATGCGTTCCAATAACGAAACGTGACTCTGTAAATATTGAGAATAGGACCCATGTTTATATGACAGTTTTTGCTGAAAATGTCTTCGGAAATAAGCTCCGTAAGGGACGGTAAATCTTCGTGAATCACCCTGTATACTGGGTGAACCGGAAATAATGTCATGAGTTTCAGGAGGTTATTCTTTGAGGTATTTCAAAGAAAAAAGTTAAACACAATTTTGTTCGTTTTTTGCCCCGTTTTTTTCAAAATAAAAATTGTTTTATATTAAATATTTCATAGCGTATTTCGGGAAAGCCATTGATTTAATTCCCAATGTGCTCAGTCAATTTAAGAGAGCACTGTATTATGATAATAAATGATTGAAAGAGTGTTAGTTTTGACCTTTAAATGTGCAGAAATTTGGGCCTAATAAATGTAACTTTGTAAAATTCCTCTGCAGAATGAAAAGTACATTTGTTCACATCACAAGAACCACTTAGTTAAATAGCCTGTTTTTTTCAGTCTTCAGTCTGTGGCCGGGAGGAAAAAGGTCTTAAGTCAATTTTTTGTGAAAATGAGATTTTTATATATTCTGAAAGCGAAAACAATTCTCTACAATCTGGTAAAACGGCTAAAGTCAAATAAGACTCCTGACTGGATTTATAGAGCGTTGCCAAATATCCTAAGTAATTTTTTGAATCGAATACACACAGAATAAAGGACTTAAGAATATTTAATACTTTATTCCTTACAAACATCACATGTTTACTTTCCATGCTTCCCTATTAAAAAGGTCTAACTTGTATTTTAGCCATTTTATCACATACTGATGCCCTTTCCTTTTAAAACTTTAAGCACCAGGGTAAACAGTCCTATAATTGTTTCAGACCCATTTTGCATTCCTAATAATTTACTTTTCTCATTTATTTTGACATGAAAAGGTCTTATATTTAAATAGTCCCTTCTACTCAGTTTCAGTTCTAGTCTTAAAAGGGCTTAAGTGCGGCTATTTTTGGAAATAATCAAGAAAATTGTTAAATGAGCAACAGTACCTATTTTAGAAGAAATATAAACAAATAATATCCAGGAAAAAACTCTATAATTGACAATAATTTCAATCTTTCTACTGCTTTCCTGAAAAGTATAAAATTTTTACTTAAGACCTTTTTCCTCCCGGCCACAGAATTATCTAAAGAGGATCTATAAAATTTTCTAAGAAATGATTTAAAGCAATATAAAATATTTCAATGAAGATGCAAATGAATAAACATGATTTACGTCTTCCTTCGCAGATTTCTAGCACATGTATCTAAATTAAAGGGCATGAGACAAAATTCATCGTTAGTTTCTTCTCTATTTTGAATGCGAACGTTGCTGCGTTGCTAGACGTCTTGGTCACTCAGTTCATGCAACACTGACTGACAAGGTTATGAAGGCTTATCTCGTGAGTTTTCACATTTTTTCCTCGTCATTCCACCAACACTACCCACAATTCTTCTTTCATTTATTTCCCGCTCCGTTAAATGTGTGACGTGACATGACGTGCTAATCCTGCATTGCAGAATCCTACTGTGTGTATGTATGTATGTGTGCGTGCGTGTGTATGTTTAACACAGAAATGTAACATTTTAAAATTTCTTATGAGAACGAAAAGTTACATTTATATAGATCAAATTTCCCCACAGTTAAAAAACAGAACTAAAATTCTTTCAATCATTTATTATCATAATACACTGCTCCCTTCTTAACTGAGCATATTGGAAATTAATTCAGCAGCTTTACCAAAACACGCCATGAAATATTTAATATAATTTTTTTTTCTCGAAAAGAAAGCGAAAAACGAGCATAATTGTATAAATATTTTGGCTTGAAATATCTCAAAGAACAACCCCCTGAAATTAATGATATTACTGTGTTTGTGTGTGTGTGTGTGTGTTGTGTGTTTGTGTGTGCGTGCGTGTGTTTTTTTTATTCGCTAGGGGTCCACATTTTTGCAAAGCATGTATGAGTAGGATGACCATACGTCCCGATTAATCGGTATTGTCCCGTTTTTTGAACCTTCCAAAACCTGTCCCGACTTTTTTTCAATAGGAATAGGCTTTTGTCCCGATTTTTGGCGTAGGCTTGCAAAGTTATAACGTTTTACAAGTCTGCCGATTAATTTTACCTATGATCTCGCTTGTTGTCGACATGGAAGATATTTGAAGACCTCCCTCAAAGAAGGTTGTAAGTATATCATATGCTTTTTCATATGATATACAACCTTCTTTGAGGAGGTCTTCATTTCTCTGTGCTGTAGATTGTATCTTTTAATGATGGAAATTTTTAGGTTGGTACAGCCTGTTTTGTTTATCGATAGAGATAATTAGTTGAGATTTTTTTACCGTTTTTTTCAGTTGCCAAGTTCAGCTAGGGTTTTAATCAATTTAATGCCTGTTAATGGTGAACATTAGAACTGTGTTTTACTCCTTATAACAACACCAAAGAGGCAATGCAAATTTACATAACAGCTTGAAAAGAAATTTCCTTGTTTTAGAGCTACGACAAATGACTACCTATTCAGCTGAATATAATTGCAATAATTTTTATTTATATTTGCTTGCGAAACCCGAGTTTCTGAATCCAATAGCAACTTATTTTAAGTATTTTTTTAAATTATGGTTTATTTAACGACGCTCGCAACTGTTGAGGTTATATCAGCGTCGCCGGTGTGCTGGAATTTTGTCCAGCAGGAGTTCTTTTACATGCCAGTAAATCTACTGACATGACCCTGTCGCATTTAAGCACACTTAAATGCCATCGACCTGGGCCGGGATCGAACCTACAACCCCGAGCGCAGAAGGCCAGGGCTATCCGATTGTGCTACCCAGGTCGACTCTTTTAAAGAAGTAAAGAAAGTAAATAAATTGCTTTAGAAGCCTAATTTCTGACTTGAGCTAAATATTGATGAATTTGAAAGTGAATTTAACGTTTTCTTATCGCTATAATACTATTTTTAACAAGTATAATTTGAAATCACAGTGAAACTTCCCAATAGCGGACACCGCTGGGGAAAAATTAAATGTCCGTTATTGAGAAGTGTCCGCTATTTAGAAAATCGTTACTATGTATACAGTACATTAAAATTCCTCATACATATTCAACACTATATTTTACAGAACACTACAGTAGACAGCGAGATTGTTTGCAGTATTCATCCAGAGAGAAATCGTACCAGTAAATGTTTTGTAAATGAAATAAACATCAGTCACTGTACCACTTTACCTCACACAAAGAAATCTAGAATTGCATTCTCATGTATGATTTTAAAATAACATCCTTGTTTTTCATAATTTCACTAACCTGAGTTTTCCCACATTAAACTTTGTGGCCAGCTCACGAACACTTGATTTCTCCTTCTCACTATGCTTTACAATATCCACTTTCTCTTTTAGTGACAAACGTTTACGTTTTTTGTGACATTTCTAATGTGACTGTGCTTCTGAACACTCAACTTGACAAACTAAGAAAGTACGGACTGCTCACGTACAGTATCACAACTAACAACTGTGCTGCTTACCTTCAATAAAGTACAAGAACGTTCAAATGGACGATAATGATTGTTGCAAAGAATTCCGTTAGAATTCCGTTTAATTTACAACCGTCTTTTTCTTTTTTTCTTTCACGCTGTCCGTTATTTGGAAGTTTTAACTGTTGTTGGGAGATAAATTTCAGTGTCCGCGTCCGTTATTGAGAATGTCCGCTATTTGGAAGAATTTTATCGTCAAGGCCAATGTTATTTTGCAGGGGAATTTTAAAATGTCCGCTATTGAGAGGAGTCCGCTATTGGGAAGTGTCCGTTAAGGGTGGTTTCGTCCACACCTGTGGAGTAACGGTCAGCGCGTCTGGCTGCGAAACCAGGTGGCCCGGGTTCGATTCCCGGTCGGGGCAAGTTACCTGGTTGAGGTTTTTTTTTCCGGGGTTTTCCCTCAACCCAATATGAGCAAATGCTGGGTAACTTTCGGTGCTGGACCCTGGACTCATTTCACCGGCATTATCACCTTCATCTCATTCAGACGCTAAATAACCTAAGCTGTTGATAAAGCGTCGTAAAATAACCTACTAAAATAAAAAAAATAAAAAAGGGTAGTTTCACTCTATTAACATTTGGTCCTTCTTTCAGTGTTTACTTACGTTTAAATTTGGTATGTGTATCCATCTTATGATTAAATTTAAATCAAATAAATGCTAGATTATAGAAAATTATGGTGTCCTACTTTTTCCCTAAAGAAAGTGATTAAAATCCCATTTTCACTCAAAGAAATTATGGTCACCCTATGTATGAGGAAAAGTGAGTTTTTGTTTAACTACCATTTCTCTGTACGTAAGTAATCAAACGTGATAAAATTATGTAAAATTATGCAGAGCAATTGCAGGATCATCCCTCCACAGCTGAGGAAATAACTCTGAGCTGTTTTTTTCAGGTGTCACTAGCTCGTCGGATAGCCGCCGGTGTGCCCGTTGGTTACGTGTAACTATACAAAATACACAGCTAAATTAATGTTTATGGAAATCGTTCTAATTTGCGTAAGAGTTCCTCCTCGTTGGTAATAACATGGAGGAAGCCAGCAGTCAGTGTGGAACATATTGCGAACTCATTTTAAATTCAATTAGGTGAACCCTATCACCCCAAGGAACAAGAAATCCTTCCCGCCAAATTTCAAGTGACGAACATTAGAAGCAGGGGCTTCATTAAAATGCACGCTCATAATCTCGTTAGGTCAATCTCATAGCATGCTACCGCCCCACATGCGGGGGATACATCAAGCCTTGTCGTGGGGACGAGTACAGTTTAATACAATGGAAATCCGAGCTCTTATTTCACGGAAAATTACGTAAGGATATAATAGGTAGTATTACTGCATTTTAACATAGAAAATCTTTCTTAAATGTAATAATAATTTAATAATAATTTATTTATTTAATCTGACAGGATTAAGGCCATAAGGCCTTCTCTTCCATCCTACTAGATAGCACATATAAATACAAAAAAGAAATATAAACACTGATGAAAATAATACAAATTAAGTTAAAGCCCTATAGAGGGTCAACAGAGTCAAAAGAACACTATAGAGCTCTCATCGAGCTAATACAAGAAAAAAAAAAAGAAAAACAGAGATAGCAATGATGATATTGATAACTGACAATAATAATAATGTGACAGCTGCAACGGGGTCTGAACACGCGTCCGACAGGGCGCGCGGCAGACGAAACGCTGGTACGGGGAGCATCTGCATGCTGAAGGGCAGAGGGGGTGTATTACGTCAACGCGACGAGGGGAGATTGCGCGCGCAACTGCTACGTGCGGAGTGAAGGGGGGACAGACCCTCCCGACTCTTCGAGAAGTCCGTCGAAGTGGAAAAATCGCGAATTCGAACTTTCCAGGCTACGTCGCTGTGGTTATAAAAGAAGAAGCGCGAGGGAACTCGGATAGTGTGTGTGTGTGATTCATGATTAGTTCAGTCAGTAAGCCAGTGATCAGAGCAAGCCAGCCAGTCTTGTGTACCGGAGTTCGACTTGAGTGTGCGTCCGCAACTGTGTCAGCATCCGAAGGCCTGAGTTCGAGTGCAGTGGACCGTAGTTGGAGGGGCCTGAGTTCGAGTACAGTGGGCTGTCTCTGAAGGTCTGTGGTTCGAGATACTGTGAACTCGAGTGACTGTGCTAGAAGAACTGTGAACTGAGAACTGACAGTTCTGATTTGTAAATAGTGCTTTGTAAATATTAGTTAAGATTAACAGTTCATTGTTGTTCGTAATAGTCCAAGTAAATTGTCATTGTCGTCAGTGGAGTGCTCTAACGAATACTGTGTTACGGTGTGGAGAGCAAATCCTATTGTTGAGATAATAAAGTTACATTGTTGTTGAGTAGTAATAAAAGTCACAGTAATAATAATAATAATAATAATAATAATAATAATAATAATAATAATAATAATAAATACATTACATATTAATTTTCAATTTTACAACAGCATAGTTACAATATTTACTATATGTCATGGGTTAAGGTGAAGTTGCGCAACCTGACATGTGTTCAACAAGCAATTGCATGAACTAGAATGTGATTTTTCAATTTAAATTTGAATTTTGATATTGTCCGACAGTCTCTGACATGGTCAGGGAGAGAATTCCAGAGGCGTGGAATAGATATGCTGAAAGATGATGAGTAGAAGGATTTATATTCTTAAGAGAATGTGATACTGTTTCTCATTACAGGAAATATTTGCAATTATATCATATGTGGAAGACGGAAAATAGGAAATATTGGAGAATGCTGGGTTTGCAGTGAAAGACCTGCCCTTGGACAGAAAATTCAGTGAAGGTTACTTATGTTCCAGCCACTATAGGAACGTGATAAAAATACCTTGAAAATGCTTTGGATTGATTAGTAGAAATTGATATGATCACTGGTAGAGCTGTATGCTCACCTAACGCGCCCTAAATAAGTACCTTATATACGAAAATCGTCGTGCGTGAATGAATACGGCCTTATTTCGTTAATGTAACAGTGGATTTCAATGTCGCCAGTATACTACACACCTAATCAAACCTAACCTAACCTGTCACAATCCTACACAACTAAACTACAGCCGGCCAGTCTCCGGCTCTGGCATTTCGCTTGGAAAGAGAAGAGAGAACGACAGAGAAAGATAGTGACCAGCATTGCCAACCTGTGGCGTTTTGAAGTTGTGAAAAGAACCTCGAAATTCCTCTGTGAATGAAACTATTATGCTAAATTTTAACCTTAAAACACTCTGGTTCGGTTTAAAGTAATGTTTTTAATTCTATTGTAATTTGCTGTTACAAGACTTGAGTTCTGATATGCGAAGATTAATCCACTCTCAGTTTGCAATGCTGGGGGAGAGGCGGGCACTAGAGGTTAAAGTTGTCTGCTAGAACCAACCAGCTATGAGCGTCTGATGTATTTAGCGCGATGTTGCCACTTCTTTTTTATGCGGAGCACGTGGAGAACGAGTCGTTAGTTCTTTGTGTTATAGTGCAGGCGAAGTAGTTGTGTTGTTTTGTGCTTGAGCGATTTACGATGCCTGTAAACCTTGTTATTGACTAGCCGTACCCGTGCGCTCCGCTGCACCCGTTAGAAATACATATAAAGTAATTACATAATTAAAATAGGACGTTTGATCCAGGAAAATTCGTGTTTGATAGAAGGATAAATCGTTTAATATGTTACTTAATTTAAATTGTATTTAAATAATTAAAATGCGATCATTTTGGTCCAGAGACACTCATTTGGTGCAATGACAATTCCTTTAACATGTTTCTTAAATTTTATTACATGCAACCATAGTTTAATGAACAGTGACAACATTTAGATTTATTGTGTATACTTTATTTTACTTGCTATATGTTTCCATTGAATTATGGTAATAACTTAATTTTAACCCTTGTTTTCTACGTATTCAGTAAATGGCGCTTGGCCCACTATGGTTCTGAACCCTTGAAATAACTTAAATTATATTATATTATATTATATTATATTATATTATATTATATTATATTATATTATATTATATTATATTATATTATATTATATAAAAAAGTGTGTACGGATGTACTCCGATAAGTAAGTTTTTAATTTGTTATGGGGGCTCTTGAATCTCAGGAGGAACAAATTTTATTTTACAACAGCGCAACATAATCTGCTTGGCTTATTGCCCAATTTGTTTGCATTGCATTTAATGAATATGTATTTTAACACGATTCAATTTAGCATAGTTAAAATTTGGATTATAAAATAATGGAATGTTAAGCTAATATACGTATTATTACTGCATACTAAATGAATACACTCTCGTTGTTCGTTAATTCTCTGAGATAAACATTATTTTAAAAAATACAGGAAACGAATATACAGAATAGCCTATCAAGTTTTCTGTGCATAAGAAGCTATTTTAATCTTACCTGTCCTCAATTCACTCAGAAGTTACTGTAATAACATTATAGCATTATGTCCATCCAGAGAAACTACACTTTCCAATGGTGAAATAATAATTAATTACACAAATCGGTTAATTTAGCTTCCGATATTACTTCATACAAACACAGAAACATTCTCTGTAGGCTATGATTCATAGCTTTCGATTGTTGTTGTCCAAGGCCCCTTATAGACGAAGTCATTTGTTCTTTATTTCATTACACCGCCTTAGATGGCAGTTATTTTAATTTTAAAACTCATTTAACTCATTAAATATCAGTCATATCAAAATTTTTCAAAGGATAAAACTTATCGGAAATGATTTATAAGAAATTTTTGTTATGAAACATTTTTCACAAAGTCAATAATCAGCGACATATTTCGATTTATTTAATTCAGGCCCCCTTACAACCCCCCTTTTAAATAATGTATTTTGAATGTCATATAGCCTAAAATCTAAGTTACAACGAACTTAATTTATATTCCAGTTTTCACCGAAATCCGTTCAGCCATTATCGCGTGAAAAGGTAACAAACATACAGATAGACAGACAGACAGACAGACAGACATACAAACAAAAATTTCAAAAAAGCGATGTTCGGTTTCAGGGTGGTTAATTATATACGTTAGAACCAATTATGTTTGGAAAATCGAAAATTACCAGAAAAATTTCGTCTACAGATTTATTATTAGTATAGATATAGTAATATGGCCAGTGGTCGTCAGAATCAAAGAGGGAAAAAATCGGCTCTTTTAAGAGCCAAAGTCATGAATTTATATATAGGTTGCGTGAATATTTTGAGAAGGAGCGAGACAATGGTGAACCTCTTCTCCCTGTTACGAAAGTGGTAGATAGAGTTTTTGACGCTTTGAAGGTGGGAAAAATAACAGTTAAAAGTGTGGTGTCTTTCCACTTGAGTATTAATAGATTCTAAGGAAAGTAGAGTCTATTTAATTTGATACGCTTTCATTATAAAGATATTCCAATAGTCTGTGGTAATATACTGTAGGCCTATGTATAATTTACATACGTGTTCGCATTAGTTTTTATTCTGTTATAACTATTTAGCTGTGTACATTAACGAAAGATGCGATCTACGTTTTTGTAAAACTGTAAAATGATTTACATACGCGTTCGCATTAGTTTTTTTTTTTTTTTGTGATCTACGCTAGCTGTGTACATTAACGAAGGATGTGATCTAAGTTATATGTAAAATGATTTATACGCAAGCCTACGCGTTCGAATTAGTTTTTATTCTGCGCCACAAAATCGGCCTGCGAGCGTGTGACAGTTTTCATTCTGTCTTTACGTATCGGCAACACTGTCTCCCTCGGTCACGAGAAACGTCAGGGCCGGAGAACGACCGGCTGTACAGTAATCAAACTTAACCTAACCTGTAATAACATTCCTCATGTTTAGGATAATTTCGTTTGCATGTACGTGCTACTCATGTCGGTAGTCATCTAGTGGGAGTGGATCGTAATTCCAGGAAGAAAATATGGCGACTTTCATAATAATTACATTTAGTTCGTTCAGTGTATGTTTTGTGATATATTAAATGTGTTAATGTAGTGATAATTCCATATATATATATATATATATATATATATATATATATATATATATATATATATATATATATATATATATATATATATATACTAGCCGTATCCGTGCGCTCCGCTGCATCTGTTAGAAATAAAAATAAAGTAATTACATAATTAAAATAGGACGTTTGATCCAGGGAACAACTTTTACAACACCGCAAGATAATCTGCTTCGCTCATTACCCATTTTTTTTTTTTTGCATTGCATTTATTGCATATATATTTTATGTATTTTAACACGATTCAATTGAGCATAGTTAAAATTTGAATTATAAAATAATGGATTGCTAAGCTAACGTACTATTACTGCATACTAAATCAATACACTCTCGTTGTTCGTTAATTCTCTGAGATTAAAATGAGTTTACATAAATATTATTTTAAGAAATACAGACAACGAATGTACAAAATAGCCTATCAAATTTTCTGTGCATAAGAAGCTATTTTAATCTTACCTGTCCTCGATTTACTCAGACGTTATTGTAATAACATTATAGCATTATGTCCATCTAGAGAAACTGCACTTTCCAATGGTAAAATAATAATTAATTATACACATCGGTTAATTTAGCTTTTGATATTACTTCATACAAACACAGAAACATTATCTGTAGGCTATGTTTAATAGCTTTCGATTGTTGATGTCCAAGGCCCCTGTTTCGAATGTTGTCCGAGGCCCGTTATAGACGAAGTCATTTGTTCTTAATTCATTGCACAGTCTTAGATGGCGTTATTTTAATTTTAAAACTCATTTATCTCATTAAATATCAGTCCTATCAAAATTTTGTGAAGAATAAAACTTATCGGAAATCATTTTTAAAGAAAGATTTGTTATGTAACATTTTTCAATAATAAGCGAGATATTTCGATTTATTTAATTCAGGCCCCCTTATAACCCCCCTTTTAAATAAAGTATTTTGAATGCCACATAGCCTAAAATCTAAGTTACAACGAACTTAATTTATATTCCAATTTTCATATAAATCGGTTCAGCCATTATCGCGTGAAAAGGTAACAAACATACAGACAGACATACAAAGAAAAATTTCAAAAATGCGATTTTCGGTTTCAGGGTGGTTAATTATATATGTTAGGACCAATTATTTTTGGAAAATCGAAAATTACCAGAAAAATTTCGGCTACAGATTTATTATTAGTACATATATATATATATATATATATATATATATATATATATATTGCAATAAGAATTGAAATGTGTTGTGACTGTGAAAGAAGTATTGGAAATTGGTTTATAGCGCCACATTACAGTGATAAAAATGAGCAATATTCGTTCAGTGGCCGGTGGATACTCTACCTTGTCCGAAAATTAATATCTATTGTAAATGTTTTGTGTCTCTACTATGTACTCTTACTAAAAAGAACAGCGTCTTTATAATGCTGGAAAAAATTCCTCCGCGTAAGCATACGGGAATAACTGCCAGATTTTGCGTGATGGATTCTTTAAATTCGATTGCCCTAGCTATACTTAAGGGGAATCTGTACACTGAATTTTGACAAAAAAGATAAAATTTGGTTTTTATCGTTTACGATAGTTTAATATGTGTAAAGTGGTAATATGGTTTTAGTTCTTCTAAATGTCAGCTTTTAGCCTTATCTTCAGTAGAAATATTGTAGTAATTCTCAATTCAAAAATTGTTATCAATTAAAATTTTTTTCTTGCCAAACACTCAGTGGAATTTTAAATTTATTTAGCCGGTTGTATACATAAAAGTATCTTACATATTTACTATTTTTTTCTAAATTTGTATCTTCTATCACTTCTGAGAAAAGTGCACCCAAAATTGAGGAATTTAACATTGCAAGATATGGAAACATTGACACCATTTTTCTGCACTTTCTTATTTTTTGTGACATTGGTACACTTTTCTCAGAAAGTATTGTACCCAGAGGACTGAAATTAATATACTACAATATCATTGTGATGACATTTTACACAGTAAGTTTAAACTATTAAATTTATTTCCATCTTCAGCAAAAATAAAAAATAATTTGCATTCATTCTTAATGCAAAAAATGTTGTCAATGATTTTTTTTCTTTTTGCCAACCCCCTCAGTGGAATTTTAAATTTATTTAACCGGTTGTGCACATAAAGGTATGTTGCATATGCCGTATTTTTTCTACGTTTGTATTTTTTATAACTTCTGAGAAAAGTGTACCCAAAATTGAGGAATTTAACATTGTAAGATATGGAAGCACAAACTTCCCCTTAAAATAACCGTACAGATAGTTCTCTCTTTTACAGACGAAGTTTCAGAAAACTCTGAACTAATAATATCAGCTGAAGTGTTACTTCGGAATTATTTTACAGGTTCAGGGACATTAGAATGTACACTACCCTGCATGATTATGTTTATAATATTTGTATCTTCTAATAATTGAATAGTCCACTGCAAGAATGATGGATGTCACTTTCTTGTCGAAAATGAACCAAGACTGTCAATGCATAGCTTAAGACATATAGAATGTACATAGAGAGTTATATGACATTAACACTGATAGTCATTGTCCAGTAATGATCGGAAAATCACAGTTAAGCTTTGAGCGCTAAGCATTTCAAACTTTCAATTGCTTCTCCTGCAAAATGTATTCCAAATGACATCCATCATTCTTGCAGCGGACTCTTCAATTGTATCTCATACTCACGAAGTATATTCAGATAACATTGCTTCTTCCTATCTTCAATTTTTTCAATAAATAACGTTCCATGACGAAATGGTATTATGTGAAATCACACCAAACGTTAACTTTTACAATGTGATACCTTACATTGTAGAAAGCCGTTGAAATACCGCTGAAAATCTCCGTGTATATTTATACAATATAGCTATGCTATACTTCTAAATTTTTAAGAAAACTTTTACCAATACTTGAAGATATAATAATTCCTTTTTACATACTGAATTTAATAAAACATCGCTTGGGCAGTTTAAACTGGCATTTCACTGGACGTTACTTAGTTACGTTGTGCAACATACGTAAGCATTGTTATTGCAACGAAATTGTTTCTATGCAACTGAATTCATACATATTCCATTTCTTACGGTAAAACGACAATGTCTGATATTCAAGATTGCATAGAAGTTAGTAAAGAAGAAGGGAAATAAAAACTTTACTTTCCCTCCAACTTTGTTACTTAAAGTACACGATTCGTCACGAGATAATATGTTAAAAACTTCCCTCCCATCCATTTGAGAACCTCTATATGCACGCAAGTCAGTATTTCCATGTTTTGATTGCGATTCGAATAAAGCCGTATCTTAAATTACACGGGCGCCCAAGCTGGCAGAGTGGAGTGTTCTCGGAAATGTATGGCAACATCATAAATTTCAAATATACCGTATTTGCACTGCTACATGCCTCTCGATCATACCAGTCATGAGAATAAGACAGACTTAAGGTCCTACCGCAGTCTAGTATATACAGTCACGAAGCTCAATACTTACTAAATATGCAAACATAGACATTTGAAATATGCACCCATAGATAGTTGCTAGCCACCAGACTCTTTCCCCAGCAGACGATAAAATGTATTGTACTTTCGATATCGTGTTCTTTTGAAAAAATTAACACCTTCCTTCCACTATTGAAATATGAAATACATAAGGTTTATATATTATTTTCATAAAATATATATTATATTCTATAAACTCACCTTCCTGGATATTTCGGAAGAAGGATAACTCTAACCTATTTTTCTTACAATTTATAGTACTACAAACGTCTCCTTGTTCCATATTATTATTCAAATTATTGTATTTTAGCCATTTACAGTTATTACAACCGATAACGAACATTTCACAGTCTACACAACTTTTCACAACAAAGCGAAATACGGCACAGTCAATGCCTTTTCGATCTAGACCAGGCCGTAATGTATGTTCGGGTTTTCTATTTCAGTGTATGTAGCTCAGTGAAATATTATATTATAACTTTATTGCGTATCATTGCTAAGTTTTATTTAGTGTAATGTGTCCATAAGTTTCCTTTCACTTCTTGTTGCATAATATGTTGCAGAAATAATTACAAAACTACGTTATTTTAACCATTTGCACTAAATGAGTTGCTTTCACTATATTCCAATGTATTTTACTTTCTTTTTTTTATTATGGTATTATTTTCATGTTGTTTAGTGTCCATTTTATTATGCTGTTATTATTATTTTTTTTGTAATATGTTAGTGTCCTGTTCTTTAATTTTTTGTTAAATTTTAACTGCTTGTATACTTTGTGACCTGGTAGAGTGTAAGAGAAGGCCCAATGGCCTTAACTCTGCCAGTATAAATAAAGAATTATTATTATTATTATTATTATTATTATTATTATTATTATTATTATAATGTGAAGAGAATTTTACTGGTTAACATAATCTGTTCGCATCAACATTTTAAGTTTAGAATGGAAGCTATGTTTTGGTTCAATATAAACGAATTTATATTGTGATTTTAATTTAGCACATCTACCTTCCTTAATTGTAGACAGAAAATTTACCATACCACTCCTATGAAATTTGTGTACGTACGATTGTGTTACTTCGTCTCTTAGGTAGTAGATAAATACAATAATTCAGTACTCAATTGTAGTATTAAAATACAGACAAATAGAATGTGATGGATGTCATACATGACATTATGTTTAATTATAATGTATAATTGCGAATATAGGAATATAAGTTAAATATAGTAAACATAACCTATACTTTCCATATGCCATAACATACATATGTAGTGGCAGGGCATTGGAGACCACTAAAATTAGACAGAAATGGGCAACTCGTACAGTGAACATAACCTATAATTTCAACATATCTAAATATTCGTGCGGTGCAATTGAAAATTATTGAATCGTGCATAAATGAATGTACAATAATTTCGCAATATTTAATCGAAATAAAGGCAGGTATTACACATACGAACAACGTAATTTTCACACAATAAATAATATTACACCTTAACTCGCAAGTGAATTTTGTCTGAAGTGTCTCATAATCATTGTTTTAAATTTTATTAATGGAATTACACTACATTTTAGAGAAACATATGTTACTGTTTATGCATTCCAATTAATTTATATGGTTGAAACGCCGCCCTTCGTAATCGGGTTAAGCGAGTCACATGGTCTGCCTTACGGCCTGTATTAGATCACGATGGCTGTGGCACAGTGTATTGTTCCTAGTACTCACAGCGCTCCAAGCGGCTAGCAACTATCGCGAGGAATGCAAAAAATCATCCCAAGCTTCGTGACTGTGGTAGACTGTGGTCCTATCACAGTCTACTATATACAGTCGCGAAGCTTGAGATGATTTTCTGCAAATCTCGTGATAAAGCGCTCCAAGCGGTTAGCAACTAGAAACAATAGACTGTCCACGGTCGACTTTGGACTGTGTCGTATTTCCATCGAGTGCTAGCTCGTTGCGTATTTCACATTGATGCTTGTGAAATGTTCGTTATTGGTTGTAATGAAAATGTCAATGGCTAAAATACAATAATTGGAATAATAATATTTTACTAGGGACGTAGAAAAATTAAGTTTGTTTTAATGAAATTTATTGATCACGTTTTATTTTCAATTCTGGTGGGATTATTATTGCTTAGGCCTACTTTTTTTTCAAAGGATATGTTTTTAATTATAGCTTTAATTTTGTTGTATTTCTATTTGTTACTTTACTAGAGACGTAGAAAAAGTCTGTTACAATAAAATTTATTGATCACGTTTTATTTCCAATTCTGGTGTGATTATTATTGCTTAACCTCATCCCACTTTGTTAACTACGTAAGCCTACACTACAAGTACCGGTACACGTAAGTTACTCCATTAATTCATATTTCCATTATTATTGTTGTAAAAGGAAATGCAAATTAATATTTATTGGTTTCATAGTTAATTATCGCTATAATCTTGAATGAGTGAAGCGATTATAGTAAATTTCAGATCGTTTTGCACAAACAAAAATAATATTAACCTATTTCTTGCAGGTATCTTCGAGTTTACGGTGGAATTTAATATACTTCATTAAAATAATAAATTAACTTTATGCATTTAATATTTCAATAATGGAAGGAAGGTGTTAATTTTTCCAAAAGAACACAACGAAAGTGTAACATAATTTGTCGTCTACTAGGAGAGAGAGAGATCTGCGATGATGAGGCGATAGTAGCGATCCTAGTGGTGGGCAACTACCCATGTTTGCATTTTTACTACATATTGAGCTTCGTGACTGTATATAGTAGTCTGTGGTCCTACCTCATAGCTGTCTTGTTTTCTCTCAGCATTCCATAAGGCCGTGTTCGGCGTGCGACTACCTTAACCGAATTCAAGCGACAAGATGCTCACATGTCAGGGTGTTGCGAACAGGGCAACAGCGACGTGATCGTCACATATTTGGTCAGATTTTTTTTTTAAATCATGGAGAACAAGAGGAGAAAGAATTTGTTACAAGACAGCCTGGGAGCATTTTTTGTTTAACAGAAGATGAGAAACTCACCAATTCGACATGGAAAGACATAAGTACGGAGAATTCCGTCTTCTTTATCCCCTTCCCAGAGAGTTTTCAGTTACAGAGGTGTGAAAATTATTAGAATAATCTTAATTTTAAAGGTTTTTTAATAGTTCCTTCACAAATATTCATTGAATTGATGAATATTGGTATATGAATGAAATGAAATGCGCACAATGTGCATAGGATTTGTAGGTTAGTCTTTGCAGAAGTTTGTGAGCGAGGTTTTCCTTTCTCGGCAGTTTTCAACGTGATATCGTCCACATGGCTTCTGACACAGTTCACACACACATTCGTCGTTGGGTTCGTGGTATCTCTTGGTAGTACAGATCTTATGGTGAAAACCATGTACTGCGTAACGGGTCACTATGTGTCTCAGTTCGTAGTTTGTGTTTGCCCAGTCTCTGGTTGTCATGGCGTCTGTTATGTAGAACTCGCTCCAGATGGCGTTCTTCTTTCCTCTGAGTACTTCCAGGGCTTTCTCGTATGCTGGGGTGTTCGGCATGGAGAGTTGTGTTCTAATATCTTCGATGAAGAAGCGTTCCTTCATTAGTTCGTATGTTAGTCTCGAGAGAGTTGTTCTTCCTACTCCTAGTACTCTTTTCATGAAGGATGATTTGACTCGTTCAATTTTTCCCAGGTCGCTGACTGTTAAGTTTCCCCATATGATATTTAGTCCGTAGGTTGCTATTGGTGCTATAGCAGACCTAAATAAGGTCATTGCCGTTTTTGTTTCTAGTTGTTGCAGATTCTTAATATTGTACGTAGCTTTTATTGCAGCGGCTGCTCTTTCTTGAATGTGGATTCTGTATGATTTTAGTGTTGTTTGAAGTGTTACTCCTATATATTGGTATATAATATTACTATACTGATGCAGGATATATTTACTACTAACAACGCCGGAAAGCATTGTTGTACATTGGTGTTTTTCTTATTTTACAATTGTTATAGGAATTCAGAAATTGTTATATTATGTTGGCGGAATTGGAAACATAAAAAATTAATTAAGAAATGCTTTAAACAAATTGTTCTTTGCGTTTACATTGTTGTGAAGGTTCAAATGAACTTGTACATCTGTTTTGTGCATATAATTTTTTATGTTTCCAATTCCGCCAACATAATATAATATTTTCTGAATTCCCATAACAATTGTAAAATAAGAAAAATACCAATGTACAACAATGCTTTCCGGCATTGTTAGTAGTAAATATATCCTACATCAGTATAGTAATATATACCAATATTCATTAAATTCAATTAATATTTGTGAAGGAACTATAAAAAAACCTTTAAAATTAAGATTATTCTAATAATTTTCACACCTCTGTAAGTTCAAAGTGTAGGTCTACACAAGAATGACAGTAAGGACTTTTGATTACATGGTGGATAAATCGAAAACAAACATCTCGCGTTTGTCGACGTACTTTCAACAGCAGATTATTCTTGGAGAAAGAATAACTTAAACTAAAGACCCCTTTTTATTTTTAAAGTAATATATCGTTGATGTTCGTACAAAACGTCATATGTCAAAAAATTGGAATTTTTTTTCTTCTCTAGACATGCATTGTTTTGGTGCTCGCTTGTAATTGCAAAATATCACAAGTTTCTGACCAATAGGTGCCGAGTAATTCAGCATTTACAAAACGTCGTATGTTCTTTATTTGTTCAGTAGTTCCTGAAAATTGTCTCACGTTAAACTCATCATTTCATCATGTGCTAGCAACGATTTCTCAGATATTTTCTCTCTCTCTCTCTCTCTCTCTGTACCTTAGTTTAACCTCTCCCTTCTAGGTACATTTACACGACCCACGCCACCCGGGCCTTACAGGGCCGCGACCTGTCGGGAGAGGAATTAATCTATGGATCACATATATACCTTTTTGACCACACAAGGACATGGAGGGGCTCCCCGGATGAGGGATCAGCTCTATGCCAGGGCCGCCTCCGATACAACACAAACATTTAAGACATTACACAGCATTCACTCACACATATGAAAGGATTAAGGGAAGGATCGCCGTCCATGGCCGAACTTTCAAGGGATACAATCCCGGCATTTGCCTGGAAATAACTGAGGAAACCATGGAAAACCTCAGTTAGGATTTCCGGCCCCTGGGATCGAACCCCGGACCTCCCGAATGCAAGGCCAGCCCTCTACCACTCCGCTAGCCCGCTGGGTTCAGATATTTTCACGAGTAAAATATATTTTCTTTAATTATAACTGATTGGTAATAAATGGTTATGTGTTATTATTTTACAATAGGTTGGATTCATACGTAAAACTTAGTGTATTCTTTAATTGTGAATAAATTTCTTCATTGGGTTATGTGCATCTTGCCATTATTTCGTTTCCTATTGCAACCATACGTTAATAAATTGATAATGATAGAGACGAGCTCTTGTTGGAGGCTGAAGTCTTGAGGACGTTAAAAAATCTGGTATAGAAGAAACCCAGCTACAAACAATATCAGGAAGAAATAGTCTAAGTGATCAGTCCGAATATATTTTAAGTGATGAAGAGAGGTCAATAATCCCATATTTAGATTCAGTTAATTATGAAATAGAAAACTAACCACAAAGAATAAAAAATAGGCCTAGAACTGACAAAAAATATCAATATCAATATCATGAATGTCTTAAGTGATGAGGAGTAAAGTACAGTATTCCAACACTTACTAGAATCTTCAGATGATTATGAACCGCAAAATGCTCCAGGTGATTCTTCAAGCGATGAATCAATGAATAAAAAATATAGAAAAAAAACATGAAGAAAAGGAAACCTAACCGAAGAGAGAAACTACAAACAGAAGTGCAGGCATCTGATATTCAACGAACCATTGGTAATAAAATTAGTTTTGTTTCGTTGAATGTATGATCATGCGACTGTTTCCTTTGTAATACTTATAAAGCATCTGTGAACAAAACTTTTTTCTAGGACTGTACATAAACGGGGCACGGTTTACCGAACTGCAAGAACATAAACTTTTCACATCACATACACAAATTCAAATTTACTGAGAGCCCGAGTCAAATTTAGTTGGAGAATAGCGATATTAGAACAGATTTTCTCGGAGTACTTCTGTTGGCCCTGGAGCATTGCTGAAACATCCGCATTTTCGGCTTGTTGCTAGAAGGAAATGCTTGGGTTGTGATGTCAATCAAAGTAGACTCACTGAATAATCGAAAATCGAAAAATGGAAAGAGAATTGGGAGGACAAATTTAAAAGGTACGCAAAACGCGTCCTTGCAAGGTGTTGGGGGCTGTACAAAACTAAATATGTAAGCTCCAAGCCTATTGGCCACTAGTCTCACACCGGGTTACGCTGCTCCACTGAAGGAACTCTAGAAAATTTTGAAGGCGAAGCCGAAATTGGACGTAACCTCTTAGGTACCACATACGCGAGGGGGACGGAGATTTGATCAAGCGATCACGGGACGGGGCGAGGAGGAGATGGCTGGTGTTTGCCGTTAGGATGGCAAGACGCTGTCATCTGTTGTTCGATGACAAGGCATGTGAAGGCCGTCGGAAGAGGCGCCGTGAATTCTAAATCTGCAATTTGAGAGGTCCCTGTCCTTTCAAATTGCGACTAATTGAGTGACCTCGTACATTTAATAGACAATTTAGATGTTCTGAACTAGGGCATACGTCGTTTACAAGAAAAGGGGTATATATATGGGGAAGGGCATATAGGTCCGTGGCCCATTTCTTATAGGGCTCATCCCGACATTTGTCTTACGCCTTAGGAAAACCACGGAATACCTTAGGCAGGATGAGTTGTCTCATATAAGAGACTAGCCAATTTGGCTATTATGTAGGAGGTGATTGTTGTCATGAGCCTTGTTGAATCGTCTCAATTTAGAGACCAGCCATTTGGCTTTATGGTGTCTCAATTACGAAAAGAAGGGAGAGATGTAATTATTAATTAATTTAGAGTAATTAGGGAGATTCATGGGGAGATAAGTGCAGGTCCGTGGCCCATGAATAATCACACGTACATTAAATATATTCTATTGTTTTTATCGTTAAAATGTATATTTTATAGAGAGAAATTTCATTTTTGTGACAGATGTTTTCATTTATTTTATTTCTGCTAATCCTAAAATGTTTCAATTAGTACAGAATTTTAAATTTGCTCTTCACCAAAACACTAATATTACAACTTTCCAATTTTCCTCGCCGAAATTTGAGTCTAGATGTTTGGCTAACTACTTGCAAATCAGATGATTTATAATTACCAGGGAAAGGATTTATATGTAAATACATATTTACTTATAAAGCTAATATAATTTATATTTTGCATTATCTTTATGTTTCACAATGTGTAGGGTTGAAAAATCCTACTTTTATTTTCCATATTTTTCCATATTTTAGAGTTTAGTACATATTTTCGTTAATTTCCATATATTTTCCATATTTCATATAAAACAGTCCATATTATATTAGGTTTAACAATAAAACAAAACAAAATTCCATTAACTTTTAAAAATACATTTCAACAATAGAGATTTAAACACATGTTCAGTAATCCCTTTAACATCAGAGTTATTTGAAAATTAGCAGTCCTATCAACAATGGGAAAGTAAGTTACAAAACTGTATTAATTTAATTTAAAATTTTTAACAGACTTCAGTTGTGCAGCTCAACAGTTAAATGCCAGTCAGAGTACACATA